>NC_090650.1:356046596-356101614 GCF_040937935.1 Hyperolius riggenbachi
GTTGCATACTTTCAATCAACAAGATTGTAATATGCAAATTAGAAGAGTCTGAGTCTGTGGAATACTAATCTGAGGATTTTTGTACCGACTCCACAGCCCTGTAGCCTGGTCACTAGGGGGGGGTGTAAGCCTGTGGTCCTTGAGTGGTTAAAAAATGCTTGTGGTTTAAAATTGTATATCACTGTAATGTTATATTTATCAATATTTTTTCCATACAGCTCATCTGCAACGTATGCATAAGCAAAATGAAGATGCTTACCAGAATGCAGAAGACCAGCGAGCCATGGTGGGCTTGGAGAGGAGTCTAGCTGAGAGCAAAATTGGTGGTCAGTCATCAGTACTTTTACTTTTTAATGGATTTGTTTAAATGTATGATCAGTGGGGGTTTATTGTTCTTAATTACCAATAATAATTTAGTTAGAGTCAAGGAAATGGATTAAGATGGTAGTTATCACTGTATGGTGTAATAGTGTACTGTTGAAGGACTGTGCCTTTGACATGGGTGACCTATTCAGTAAGAAGTCGTTGGGCAAGACTTCCTAACACTGCTGGGTGGCCCCTTGAGTGTGCTTTAGTGGCTGCAGCTCTTGAGGGCTTTGAGTCCAACAGGGAAAAGCGCTATACAAATGTTAGGATTAGGATTATAGCCCTTCAACCCACGCTCAATCAAAAAATGAATAAATGTTCCTGGTCGGTGCTCAGTTGATAAATCTTGAAGTGTTCCCTTGATTTTAAATAGATTTTCTTTTTCCTTTGATGGTGTTTATTGAATTACATGTCTAATCTAATAATCATGTCAAATAGTGAATCAGAGGAAGTATGTAACGACTACACCATGTCCTCTGTTCATAACACTCCTCTGACCAGATTCCAGGGCATAGGGACACTTTCCTGATCCTCACTGCTGTTTGTTCTATACTGCTTAGTTGTCATTGGTCTCTGTTGCCTTTTTCCCATCCCATGTCTCTATTCTTGCTTCCTCTGCCACATCATCCTCTACTCTTACTGATCTCTTCTGACTGTTTCACCAGTACCTCTCCACCATCCCTACACCTAGTTACATGCCTCTCATTGTGATCTGCCTCTGATCCCTACTACTTCTTGTCTTATCCTGGACCACCATCACTGATATCTTCTTCTCTCTTCCACATTCTTCTCAACGCCTGACAATTCTTTTCCATTATGCTCTGCTATGGCTATAATCTGCCACCTCCTGTCCCATCCTCCTCAGCTATTTATTTTACTTGCCGCCACCTTTGTCTGATCAGGGCGGCTTTCTGGTGCAACTTTTTCCACTGTCTATGAACCAGGCTGCTTCTTCTGTTCTGCTGAACCTTCACTGCTATTTACTACTCCCTGTCCCATCCTGCCACACTATATTGCTGAGCCTTGTTTTCTCCTCTCCATTATAATTTCTCATACTAACACTTCATACTTACCCGTAGAACATATATTTAAAACTTGTATGACTTGGTCATTGAATATTAATATAAAATTTTAAATAAATACACTCTCGCTCTCTCGCGCTCTCTCTCTCGCGCTCTCTCTCTCGCGCTCTCTCTCTCTCGCTCTCTCTCTCTCTCGCTCTCTCTCTCTCGCTCTCTCGCTCTCGCGCGCTCTCTCTCTCGCGCTCTCGCGCTCTCACTCGCGCTCGCGCTCTCACTCGCGCTCGCGCTCTCTCTCTCTCTCTCTCTCTCTCTCTAAACCTGGTGCAGGGGCGTCTTATGGACCTTCTCCCCCCCAATTATGTCTCCCTTGTGCCTTCCTTGTACCTCTTCTGTCCCCGTGTCCAGTGTCTCACCGTCCTCTTTCCCTTTGTCCTCCAATGTCCCCTAGTCCCCCTCCCTATGTCCTGTCTCCTGTTCTGATGCACATATTTACTCAGCAGCTACGCCGCTCCGATCTAAGGAGCAAACTACAAGTCGGGTGGGGAGCACTGCCCCAGACCACCAAACACAGCCGCTTACTGCTCCCTACTCTCTCTTCTTAATGGGAGTCGATAGTGGGACCATGGCTCCGTCGTTGGGACCAATCGCTGAAGAGAGAGTGCAGTGATTGGCCCCAACGATCGAGCCATGGTCCGCCCCCGAGACCATTGGCTCCTATTAAAATTCGAGCGGTGGTGATTGGCATTCTGGGGCAGTGCCAAAGGCTACTTCCTTAGAATGGAGTGGTGGAGCAGTGTGGCTGCTATGTAAATATGTGCATCAAGTGACAGAGACGGGACATCGGAGGACTGGGGGACACTAGACACGGGGACGAGGACACAGGGGGATGGAGGACTTGGCGCAGGACCGAATATCTATTATTCGGTCTTTAAGACGTGCTGATTCCTTTCCCCCCCCACCCGGTCAAAGCTGAAGTCAGCCAGAACATTAAAGATAAATATTTCGTAATAGCATGGCATACATAAAGACATTACCTTTCTGTTTCACACTTTCTGCTTGTAATGGTGACCTTTCCCCCTCCTTTATATGTTCTATCTTCTTTGTAAAGATGTTGCCGACCCCTGGATAACTTCCAGGTCAGCGGTCCATGGCCGTGACATTTTGGTTGTGCACGGTCTGATTTATTTTTTTTAGTAACAAACTGTTTTTAACTAATTTATTTCACCCCATTCTTACCGATTGGTTTATGTCAGCCCTATCACTGTAATTTAATTGTATATAGATCCATGTCACTTACATGTCTGTAGCCATTTTCATCCAACTCTGAGGAAGCGAGGTAGTTCCTAGTTGAGTTTGTTACTGTTAATTACCTGTGATTACCTGTAATTATCTGTAATAAAAACTATACTCACCTCCAAGTCAAAGTGGTTCGTGTGAGGCAAATTGCTGGACGGTAACCAGCCGTTTATCGGGCAGCCATCCTTCCGGCACTCTGGCACAGCGGTCAAAGACGATTGAGCTGAACCAGACCAGACCCAGATGGTGATGAGCCAAAACCAGGCTACCGACTTCCAATGCTTGATTGCTGATCTTGCCGTATGACTCGGCCAACTTCTGAGGTGAGCTGCTCTCTAGCGGGAAGTGTTAACCAGTGAAGACTGACGCACACAGGGAGCGCTTGTTTCTTATTTCCTCTTTCCCAGTTTAAAGGTATGTGCCTGTATGTCTAGTTTACATCCGTAAAACTCGCTTCAGGTACGCTATAAATAGAAAATGTTGATATTGTGCCTGATGGCTGTTTAGAGCCAGGAAGGCAGTGTTATTTGTTTTGAAGATAATTGGTGCACACTTACGTGTTTTTATTTCTTGTTTTTGTTCCTTTGCATTCTGCAGGTTCAGCTGGTGTTACTGAGCCTGCAGGTTAGTGGGGTGGGGTGGGGGGGGGGGGGGGGGGGGGGGGTTTCTTTTTTGTTTAATACTATTGTACTAAATTGTCAATATCAGTGGTATAAATACACGTGGGCATGACTGCAGTCACTGTCAGATGGGCTATACTAGACATGTGGAAGTGATGACAACCAATTACATTTGTAAAGCGCTTTTCTCCCGAAGGACTCAAAGCGCATAAGCATGGCGCAGACCATCGTGGTACAGAGGAAGAATTTTATAAGTCCGGAAATGCCAGGCTAAACAGGTGGCTTTTCAGTCTGGATTTGAATACCTCCAGGGATGGTGCGGTCTTTACTGGGTGTGGAAGGGAGTTCCAAAGAGTAGGGGCAGCATGACAGAAGGCTCTGTCTCCAGATTTTTGGAGGTGCACTCTGGGAGTGACCAAGTTTATAGAACTTGCTGATCTGAGGTTGAGAGGTGTGGTGCAGCTTCAGCAAGTCCTTCATGTATCCAGGGCCCAAATTGTGCAGGGATTTGAATGTCAGCAGTCCAATCTTGAAGAGTATTCTCCATTCTACTGGTAGCCAGTGCAGTGAGTGAAGGATCGGTGTAATGTGACAGTGGCGAGGCTGGTTTGTTAGCAATCTGGCAGCAGCATTCTGCACTAATTGCAGGCGACGCAGATCAGAATCTCAGAAGTGATGCTTACAATGTTATAATGGATGATGTTCTGGTCTAACTATACATTAAAGACGTTATGTGTAATCAGGGCTGGCCTTTGCCAAGGCACACTGGGCACCACAGTATTTTTCTTGGAAGGGGTCGCAGGTACTTACGTGTAGCTCTGTCTACAGACTGCCACAAAGCCCTGTTCTGACCTAGGTGAAGGTCTGCCCCCACATGATATACCTTAAAAGTACAAACTTTATTTTCTTTGTTGGGAGGGTTTGCTACCTAATACTGGAGGCTTCTCTGGCCCACCTATACAGGCAGGGTGTCACATCTGGTTACTCAACCTAAACCTAATATCTCTGGCTACCTATACTGGGGTCAGCTATTGTTACTGAATTACAAGAGAGGTGTGTGTGTGTGTGTGTGTGTGTGTGTGTGTGTGTGTGTGTGTGTGTGTGTGTGTGTGTGTGTGTGTGTGTGTGTGTGTGTGTGTTATTTTACACACACTCACTCTTATTTCTATGTAGCCTAAAAACTGCCCTGGTTATACCTTAGGTCAGGTTGTTTGTTTTCCCAGTTGACCTTTTTCCTTTATTTCCTGTCCCTTGGACCTCAGTCTTTAATATGGACCCAGGTGGCCCAAGAAATGGGAGGAAGGGGCAGTTATAAAAACTTGTCACATGTTCTACGGTAATTTCCCTACACTTCAAAGGCTCACCTTAAAGAGGAACTCCAGTGAAAATAATGTAATAAAAAAAGTGCTTCATTTTTACAATAATTATGTATACATGATTTAGTCAGTGTTTGCTCATTGTAAAATCTTTCCTCTCCCAGATTCACATTCTGACATGTATTACATGGTGACATTGTTACTGTGGGCAGATTATGTAGCTGTTTCTAGCTGGTCTGGCTTTAACAGACAGCTATAAGCAGCTATTTCCTGTCTGTGAACATTGTTACATTGTGGCAGTTTGCCCAGAGTACCGTATGGTACCAGAGCCTCTTGTGGGAGGGGTTTCAGCACAAAATCAGTCATACAGCGCCCCCTGATGGTCTGTTTGTGAAAATCATTATTTTTCTCATGTAAAAGTGGGTATCAGCTACTGATTGGGATAAAGTTCAATTCTTGGTCGGAGTTTCTCTTTAACTCAGAGGAATATAAATGTTTCCTTTTAAACAATACAAGTTGCTTGGCAGTCCTGCTGATCTGTCACTGCAGTAGTGGCTGAATCAAACACCCGAAACAAGCATGCATCTAATCCAGTCTGACTTCAGTCAGAGTACCTGATCTGCATGCTTGTTGAGGGGCTGTGGCTAAAAGTATTAGACACAGGATCAGCAGGGGAGTCAGGCAACTGGTATTTTATAAGGAAAAATCCATATCCTTCTCAGTTTAGGTTCCCTTTAACCCTTTTCCATGAAATGTTTTGCTGTAGTTTGATTCTAACAGAGCTGAGGAACTTTGTTATTCAGAAGTACATGTCCTAATTCCCTAGATGGTTGTGATGCACTTTTCAGAAATACTGCTGGCTCTGAAGGATGTACTCACATGTTTCCAAAGTACCATCCACACACCTGTTTGTGTAGTATTCTAAGTGGGACATGCATTAGCATAGATAGTTTTACAGCTTACCGTTTCATTTTTATTGAAAGGTTCAGCATCACAAAATCCACCTAGGTTTGGGAGAACCAGTATGTTCACTGAACCTCGATCTGAAAAGAAGGTGCAACAGGTATCCTACAATGAGTTTGCGAGAAGCTCTATGTTCACTGAACCCCGATCTGAAAAGAAGTTGCAGCAAGAGGAATCCTACAAAGACTTCTTACGCCAGCAGGTAACTGGCTATGCCAGGCTTAATGAAGTGATCAGCCGTGTTTTGGGTGAGTAAGTACTCCGTATTATACAAAAATGTCATAAAATCATTTATTTCTCTAACAGATTGAAGAGAAAAAGTGTAAAGCAGCAGAAGAGCGAGAACTCAATCGTCTGGAAGATGAGAGAGAAGCGAAGCATGTTGCTGGACAAAGGTCCAACATTCAACAAGAGTATGAAGAGGAGGAGAATAAGAAAAAGCTTCAAGAAGAGGAGGTAAAGGGATTATGCTGAGGCTTGACTGGCGCGTACAATTTTTGGTTTATGTGCTTCAAGGAACAGGGCGGCACCTATTCTATCAACAGGAAGCTAGAAAGGGGTTTGCTTATGGTGGAGGTGGTTTTAGTGTTGGACTCTGAAAGCCAATAATCTAATATCCTTAACCTAAGCAATATTTTAACAATCAGCATCACCCATTGTCCAAGTTAACGAGCACCTTTAAAATGTGTCTTATTCCCGTCTCTAAAATTAACCCTTCCTACACCTTCTTCAGTGTCTTTATAAAAGGGTTGAATAAAAGCGCAATAATACATTGTTTTTTGTTTTTTTTGGGTTTTTTTTTGCGTGCAGAGTGATGAGGTTCACATGGATTTTTATTAACACCAGGTTGTAGGGCTGTGACAAGAGTTAATGTACTGTATTACGCACTGAGAAGGGCTGCAGTATTGGCCACAAAAGCACTGGGATAGGGAGAGATGGTCTGCTCGGGGTTCGGAGGATGGCAAGGGAGCGAACAGATCACAAGAGGCTGGAAGGAGCCCCAGGTGAGTATAAATCACAGGTGTCGAACTCCGAGCCGATCTATCAGGTTATTTAGACTTCTCAGGTGTATTCTGCATCTGCCCTAAAGTACATAGAGTACAAAGATATTCACTAGAAGGCAACTGGTAGGATAATCTGCTTATTTGACACATGGTTAGTTGCCACAGTGTTTTACCTGATTTTTACTATCAGCCTTCTTTCCCCAGGTATTGTCAAACCTCTGTAGCACCCTACATCCGCCTGCGGTCAGCACATTTCTGTATCTTTCGTCCTCTTTTATCCACTCCACAGCTTTCTTTTCATTACATTTTCTTATTATTTCTACCTCATTCTCCTCATCATACTCTCTCTAATCATGAATCTAAATCTCATCCTCTTCTTCTCTCTTTGCCGCCTCCCCCTCTTTGCTGCAGGGGACATTTCACCTAACTCTGGATCCTCTCAGCAAACCAGGTTCACCTTTCAACTCCCATAACCTTATGAATCCACTTGTTGCGCCTCTTCACCCGCCTATCCCTGTTGCCCTGTGGAATGCCTGCTTAATCTGTAACAAACGCTTATCTTATCCAATATATTTTTTCTTTTTACTCCCAGTGCCTTCACTTTTTTAGGGTCACTGAAATCTGACACAGGCTCACCTGCTGCACTCATTCATATGGGGGGGGGGGAGGATGGTTCACTTTAGTCATACCTGTAGAAGTGAAATAGACATGGTGGTGAGGTGGCATTCTCCTCTTGGATAAATGCTCATTTGAGCCACTCACTCCTAATCCTTCTCTCTCTCATGTATCGAAGTTCATGAAGTCTGACTATATTCCCTCTCTCACTTCCAAATTGCATGCATCTACCACCCTCCTTACTTTACTTCTGTTTTATTAGATAATTTCTCTGCATGGCTCCTCTAGTTTCTTTTCTCTGAAATCCCTTTTGACACCAAACCTCTCTCACTTGCCTCCTCCTATGGCTTGGCTCAGTGTCCACTGCCCCAACTCATACTGATGGCTACAAGCTTGACTTCATATTCACTTGTCTCTATCACTGATTTTACTAACGCTCCACTCCCTCTTTCCGACCATAACTCACTTAACTTCTCTTTCTACTCCTCTTTTTTTCTACTATTCTGTCACAAGTACACTCACATCTACGCAGAAACGATCACAGCCTAGACATGCAATTTGTCCATGATGCCCTGGCACCTCTCTTCACATCATCTTTCACTGACCCAGGCATGTCAAATTCATACTACCACAGCTTGATCACAGCAGTCATGCATACTTTTGCCCCCTTACCAATATCTGCCCCCATCATATCAGTCACCAACCATGGCTAACCAGAACTTACTAAACTATTGTAAAGGTGCTCTAAAGTAGCTGAGTTAGTGTTGGGGGGAAAAAGCACTAATGAGTTTTTCATAGAAAAAAATCTTTAACTTTACAAATGCACTCTCTTCTACAGAACAGTCTTGTTTTTCTTCCCTCCTATCCTTCTCCTCCCACAATCCAAAGGGTTTGCTTAGCATTTTGAAGAATTTAAATTATACTAAACTGATAAAATTGACAAAACCGAAAGCATTTTTTTTTCCATGAAACTCTAATACCGTATTCTCTTTCCTCTCTAATCTCCAAATACCATCTAACCACTTGTTCTTTGGATCCTATTCCCTCCCATATCATGCCGCCCGCTGTCCTCATTCATTATCACTGTACTAACATCACTATTTAACCTATCACTATTTAACCTATCCCTCTCCACTAACCTTTTTCAGTCTTCACTCAAAAATGCTGTTGTGACACCACTACTTAAAAAACCATCTCTAGATCCCACTGCACTCACCAGCTTCTGCCCTGTGTCGCTTCTCCCCTTTGCATCCAAATAACGTTAACATCATATTCATGCTGAATTAAGTAATTCTCTTCTAACTCCCTGCTTGATCAGTTCCAGTCTGTTTTGTTCCAACCACTCCATAGAAACCGTTTTTACTAAAGTGGCCAATGAACTTCTTGCAGCTAAATCTAAAGACCATTATTTCATACTTCTCCTTGATCGGTTCTCTGCGTTTGATACTGTTGACCACACATTTACACCTACAGACATTTTTTACTGTAGGTATTAAAGACCTCACTCTCTCCTGGATATCGTATTTCTCTGGAAGGTCTTTCACAGTCTTTTACTCAGATGAGATGTCCAATCCATAACCTTTTTCTGTAGGGGTACCTCAGTGCTCTATCCTTGGCCCCTTCTCTTTTCCATCTACATGCATGTTCTTTGCTCATTTGTTTTTCGAATTACCTTTGACTTTAACTCCCTACTTTTACATGTGCCTAATTGCCTGTCTGCTGTATCCTCTTTCATGACCTCTCCCTTCCTAAGACTTAAAATGAGTAAAACCAAACTAATCATTTTTCCATTGTTTATGTCCACTTATCTTCCTGATATAACAGTAATTGTTAATAATACCCTTATAACTTCAGGAAATAGGCTCATTGAAATACATTGCGTATGCAAATTCTCGTGCGGCTAATGCACGTGAATTCCCCATAGTGGAAGATTACAAGATTTTTCACAATCCTCACCCTTACAAGATTTTTCACAAGCCTCACCCCCTCCTCTTGAATCCCATTCCACAACACATCTGTCAGTCTCCAACCTTTGAAATCTTTAAGCATTTCCTCAAATCTCCCTTTTTCCAACAAGCATACCATGTAACGTAGGCCATTTCTGTTCATCCTCTGACCAAGTTGTGCTCATTACTAAACATAACCTAAAAACACACTAGGTATACATATTGTAAACGAGTACCCCACCTCTTGTTTCCTCCCTATTCCTTTAGGCTGTAAGCTCACAAGGGCAGGGCTCTCTCACCCTTTTGTGTCTTAGAATCTGCCATATATTTTGTTCATCATGTTTACATTTGTCACTGTAGTAACTATGTCTACAATGTCTATTTTGTGTATGCCATTGTCTGCATTATGTACCCCATGTCTTGTTTCTTACTCTGCACAGCTCTAGGGAATATGTTGGTGCTTTAGAAATGAGTAATAATAATGGCTGGTGCCGTCCACTCGCCTGTCTCTTTAGCTGTAACCTTGTGAATGTGAAAAGCCCCACCCACCTCTTACACATCACTGAAGTATGTAAGTACAGGTTGTGTTAATTCCAGTTTCCTTATTACTATCAGGTAGGTGAGGTGTGTTAACACCTGAACATTAGCTGTTGATCCTTATATTAAATAGCATAAAATTAGAGCATTTTTGCCATAATGGAATAGCCCTCTACAGGAGTTCTGTGAAGTGGTTGGTGAGCAATGCAATGAGATATTTCTGCAGTATAGCGCAGGGGTGGGCAAACGTATCGTCGATCGGGCTGCATTCTTCTTGAATGCTGGCCCGCTCCTACTATATGCCTTTCCCTCTCCCTGGAATCGAGCGTACAGGGAATTATAAGCCAGAACTCGCCTAATCCCTCGTTCCAGCAGCGATCTCCATGGCGACGGCAGCATCGGGTGACAAGCTGGTACGTACTGACTGCATGTCACATGATGCTGCCATTGCCATGGAGATCGCCGCTGGAACAAGTGATTGGGTGAGTGCCTTGTGGTGTTGCATGCTGCACGCAACTTAGAAAGGACGGCGGGGAGGGAGAAGATGGGGAGGAACCGGCCCTCTAGTGACGGCTGGCTTCATAGCGGCCATGGGCCAAATCTGGTCCGTGGATCGTAGTTTGCCCACAGCTGGTATAGCATGACAGAATCTGAAATGTATTATGTTTTGAATGTGATGTTCTATTTTAAAGCTTCACTTGTCTTCCCTTTGTATGTTAGTAAATGCATTTGTCACAACATGGAATAGATACCATATGCATCCAGTTTAAGTTTGGCTATGTGACGTAAGCCTGGTACACACATCCAACTTTGATTGGCCAATTTTACCACTTTCATGTAGTATGAGAGCTTACCTGCACAATCTGTTCATAGAATTCCAATTTTGTTGGCCCTTTTACTACATGGAGATGGTAAAATTGGACGGTGATTTGATATCAAAATTGCATATGTGTATGCACCCATAGTGGGACTAATTTATGAAATGGGGAAAAAATGTTTCATCAGCACTGTGTTTTCCCCCTGCAGCTGTCTGCCTTCAGATTTACGAAGGGAGGATGTGACTGTTTATTAAAGGGACTCTGTAGTGGACCGAAGTACAAGAATCCATTACTATATCCTGAAAGAGTAGTGTTCACTTAAAGTACAGCTGCTGGATTTTATCATTAAAATGTTTTCTTCTTCCTTAACTAGCCTGGTGAAACTGGACTAAAGATGAGTGTAGCATGGTCAGATCCGCTGCTCTGCCCAGCATCCAATTCTCTCCTCATCCCATCCCTTCTGAGTAGTGCTGTCTGCTCTTTGGTGTGCAGTCCTCTGCTATTTTCATGCTTGCTTCAGTCCTGATATAACTAAACGCATAGAGCAGCTGTCTTGTCTCTGCACAAAGAGAGCAGACAGCATGACTTATCAGCTTAGGAGGGGTCGTGAGGATGAAGTTTGTTATGGTCAGACTTAAAACCCAGTTATTTGAAAAGCAAAGTTTTACAGGGTAGAAACAACAATCGTACTTTTAGTAAATATTTCTGTTTCAGGGTATAGTAGTGGATACAAATTTTTATTTAATTTGTTTATCATGCGATATGCAAAATATACAGAATATTGTACAGATTGAGGCACATAGGTATAGCATGACAATGCAAGTCAATCAAACACCACCTATAGCTATATGTGACAGTATAGCAGGGGTGCCTATTAGGTAGATCGCAAAGGACTTAATGGTAAATCCCAACCCCACTACATTTTCCATTCTGTATATACAATTGTGCTCCTAAAATTGTACATAGATAGATCATTTTGACTTGCTAATTTTTAAGCAGCTCACAATACCTCTGCAGTATAGTAATAAATATTTGTGATTGCCTAAAATGTTTACTGCAAGCACCTAAGCATGCAAAGTACCGGTAATCAAAACATGTCTGTACATTAATATTATAGCAGATAAAAATCTGTTTGGTAATTTCAACAGAAATACAGTATATGATACATATAGTTCTATCCACTATAGGGTCCCTTCAATTGACAACATTTCTTTCACTGCAACTTTCATAAGTGAAGCCCAATGTTGTTGCTGATCATTGATTATTCTGTGTAATTTGTCACAGGAGGAAGATATACTTAAAATGTGAATATCCAGTCATGTAGCATTTATTTTTGAATTCTCGTGTGACCAATTAGCTGTTTCAAGTGAACACCGTGAACACACAAATCTAATCAGACACTTATGAACCCTTCCTGCTTAATCGTATCGCAATATTGCTTTAGCAACGGCAACAAAAAAAACCCCATGAGTAGATTAGTTTAGCTGACGAAAGGCGAAAAAGAAGCTGGAAGAAAGAGAAAAGACCAAACAAGAGGAGGAGCTGAGGCGATTTAAAGACCTGTAGAAAGCAGCCCCTGTAATAAGGAGAGCAAGAGAGGAAACTCTACACCCTACTAGGGGAAGAGGACACAAATTGCTGCCCGAAATGTTGCTGCCTGCCACCAGCTTAGAGGAACCGGAAATCTCTTGGACTGCATACCCCTTATACTGCGCCTATACCCTCCCCCCTCCTTTGGACTGTATGCCTCCTATACCCTAACCTCCCCCACCCCCACATGCTTTCCCATGCATTATTGTGTTTTGCTTTGGCACCGCTTAATGTATTTGGTCCTGCTAATAAAGTTTTTTTGAATTGAGAGAAGAGGAATGTTTATTTGATCACTGCACTTCTAGTACAACATCTGTTATGCCACTGACCACAACATAGGACTTCGGTCCTTTATATTCTTCTATACTGGAGAGGACTCCAGCCAGTGGTTTCTCATCTCTTCAGAAAGGTCTTTCGTCCTTTGAGGTCCCTTCACTTCTGCTATGGCCACAGTTGCCCCCTTGGTTTCTATTCATCTTGTTGGATATTCAATTTATTTAACATTAAGATGGTTATAAACAGTGCCCCCCCCCCCCACCCCCCATTGAGCTATTTGATGATTTCGGAGGAACTTTCTATCAATGTATGACAAACATAAAGGTTAAATGTTAGAGAAAATAAGATGATTGAATAAAACAAAATATCAATACAAAGTTTTTTTTTTAAATTTATAATCGCAAATTATGTTCTTTCATTAAAGGAAAAAAATATATATAAGTTGATGGAAAGTTGTCTGTTTAAATTATCATATCACACATGTATCGACTTTCTCAAAATGTAATAAAGAATGTTCAACATGGCTGATAAGGTTATGAAATATTTTGAGAAAATTGAGATTTATCGATAAAAAAAACAAAACTTCAGTATTTCTATACAATTCATCGTTTTATTGATAACGTGTGAAAATCAAATGATTTGGCAGGTCTGAAATGAAGAGGGTCATTAGGTAGGCAAAGCACTTCTATAAAGCAAAAATAGAGGAGCTTTTTAACAGCTTTGATTCTCGATGCATGTGGCAGGATGTTCGGTACATTATGGATTATAAGGGCAACACTTGTTCTACCAATACTGGTAATTCTTTTTCCCCGATGACTATAATTATATTTTTTTTTTTTTTGCACGATTTGGCCTAACAAGAGGCTCCACTGTTTCCTGACGCTAAAAGTTCATGAGGTGAAATGGGCTTTAACTAGTTAATGTAATGGGTACAGTATATCTACGCCCCTTGAGACTTCATCTTAGCTCCAGGGGCATAGATATAAGTACTCTTCTGCTATCACCTGCAGCATGTCCGTGCTCATCTGCACTGTCTTGCCACTGCACGATAGAACACAGATCAGTAAATGGGAACAGGTGTTCCCAAAGCTGATCAGAGTGCTTGCAACAAATGATCAACTGCATCAGCGAGATGCCAGTGGTCATTCTGAAAGTAAAAACACGCACAACACTTCCTGTGTACTGTTCATAGTACACTGGAATAAACTGGGGGGACATCTAAAGGTCAAAAAGTGAAATTATACCTATATACATTTAAATCATTAACCCCTTACCAACCCCCCTCTGCATAGTACCAAAATAAAACACTTGTTTTTTTGTTTTTTGTTTTTTTGTAAAGTGATCGCATTTAAAAAAAAAAATAAAAAAAAATGGTTACTAAACTTTTTTTTTTAATATGTATTTTTATGAGGGTATATTATGGTTATTTTTCAAATAAGGGCTTGTAATTAGTGATATAGTATGAAGAAAAACGAAACAGAAAAAATACACCTTAATTTCCAAATAAAACATTTTCGCCATACATTGTACTAATGACATAATTTAAGTGTTGTAATAACTGGAACAGATGGGCAAATAAAATTTGTGGGTTTTATCAACAGTTGCACGTTTTATTTTAAAATTATAATGACTGAAAATCAAGAAATAATGAATTTTGTCATTTTTTCCCCCTATTATTCCCATAAAAATGCATAGAAAAAAAATCATTCTGAGCAAAAAGGATCACCCAAAGAAAGCCCAATTTGTGGCGAAAAAATAGATATACCGGTAGATCATTTATGCGTGCTAAGTAGGGGTAAAGTTATTGGCAAATGAGTGGGAGGAGCACTGAAAGGTGGTAAATTGCTCCAATGGGAAAAACCCCTTAGTGGTAAACTTGTTAACCCTTTCCACTCGTATGTCCCGCATAGCGGGACGCGAATTCGCGTTGCACTCGTATGTCCCGCATAGCGGGACATCCCTGCAGCGGCGGTTTGCAGCGCATCGCGACCGCCGATCACCATGTGACTGTTTGTGGGCATGTATTACTACATGCCCACACTGTCAGTGCCCCCCAGCCCCATACCTCTTGTCCCCCATCAGCGCTAGAAGGAAGTCACATTTAGATTTCTGTTTCAAAATTTTTATTGGAAGTTTTTCAGTTAACATTACATAAAGTTTTTGCAAGGTAAACTTGCAAATCACATCAGTTGAGTCAGGATACAACATTGAGTAGCTAATATACAACAGAATTTCCGATGGTTCCATCCCTGGTTAAGCTCATTCATTCTGCAGATGCTGTCCTGACTCTATCTTTGAAGAAAGGGGGGGCCTGAGCCCCAACACAGAACGCACAAGACACTCACAGGAGAAAAAGGGGGAATAAGTAGTGCAGGAGGGGAAGTAGCAGAAGGGAGGAGGAGGGGGGGGGAAGGGGTGAGAAGAGGGTTCGAGGTTCCTGCTCCAATCTGCAGGGGAGTAGACACTGCTGGCATCAGATTTTATCTAGACATTAGGAAGGGACTGAAGTAATATAGTGGTTCCATGTATCCCATACTTTATGGTACCTAGCTACCTTGTCTTCCAGGGTCCCAGCCATCTGTTCCTGTACCATGTAGGATGACACTCTACTTTTCAGTATAGCTTTTGCTATTGTTTGCGAGGCTGCTACATATATAAAATGTGCTAAAGCATTTTGATGTTTTGTGAGAGATTCAATTTTACAGTGTAGAAGAGCGGACCAAGGATCCTTGGCGATTTTCTTATCAAACAGAGCTTGTAGCATCCTGTATATGCGAGACCAGAATCTGAATATCATGGGACATGTCCAGAAAATATGGAGCATGTCTCCTTTTCGTTTGGCAGCCTCGGAAACAAAAACCTGGGTTCGTTCCAGAAATATGGCGAAGTCTGGCAGGGACCCAGTACCATCTTTGCATTACCTTGTAGGATGATTCTACTAAAGCTAAATTTAAAGATAATTTGGCCGTGGTAGCCCAGATCGACTCACATTCCTCTTTTGATTTAGTCCCTTTAAGGTCAGTCTCCCATTTTTTGACATACTTGTGTTGAAAGGACCCTGGTGGGTCATTCAATTGAGCATACAACTCCAAAATAACACCCTTAGCAAAAGGTTCTTGAGCACAAAATCTCTCAAATCTTGTAAGAACAATTGGAAATTGGGTCTGTGGTGGGAAGAGGGATTTCAACCAGTGTTTTAGCTGAAGGTAACGGAATTTTTCCTGATGAGGGATTTGGTATTTATCCCTTAAATCTTCCCATGACAGTAACCCAGAGTTGTTAGTAAGTGATTTGATCTGCTCTAGACCTTGGTCTCTCCACCACCTGAAACCTCTCGGGTTTTCATAAGCTGGAAGGAACAAGGGATTGTCTATAATTGACAAAAGCGGTAGAGTTGGAGACATTAGTTTTTGAGAATAACGAACTGTATCCCATATTGAAAGACAGTGACTCATCATCATCAAGCCCGAGGGGCGAGACTGTTTTGGTAGCCACATGGGAGTTTGAACTGATTGAGGGGCTGCCATAGGTATATCAAATGGGGTCCAAGCTGGCATACTGGGTCCCTTGTATAAATCAAGAAGGTGAGTTAGTTGGGCCGCCTTATAAATAGTTGGAGAGATTGGGAACTCCCAGTCCCCCTTCCCTTTTATGTACATATAGTGTATTTTTACAAACCCTCGGAGAGGCGTTGTTCCAGATAAATCTAATTAGCTTGTTCTGCAGCATTCTAAGAAAGTAAAGGGGGATTTGGACAGGCAGCAACCTGAAGTAGTATAGGAGCTTAGGATGGAGTGTCATTTTAATGGAGTTTATCCGACCCAACCAGGACAGATTATAGGAGGACCACTGAGTCAAAGAGCGTGTAATTAGTTTGGCCAGTGGGTAATAGTTATATTGAAATAGTGTATCATATGAAGAGGTAAGATTGATTCCTAAATACTCCAGGGCAGGGTCTACCTTCTCAAAGTGGTATTGAGATTTTAGAGATAGACAAATATCTGGTGATAAGGTGATGCTAAGCATTTTGGACTTACTAGCATTGATCTGGAGTCCAGAGCTTAAGGAGCATTTGGATAGAAGGGACATTAATGCTGGGATAGTAGATTGCGGCTGTGTGATAAAGAGTAGCAGGTCATCTGCAAAGAGATTCAGTTTATGCTGAACTCCTGCTAGTTCCACCCCTTTTATACTCTCATGTTGTCAGATGGCTATTGCCAGGGGATCTATGGCCATAATAGAGGATGGGCGATATGGGGCACCCCTGACGAGTGCCTCTGTGGATCTGAAATGAGGGAGACGAGAAGCCTGCGTAGTGTATATTGGCTGATGGGTTGGAATATAAAGTGTTGATCCAGGTGGTGAAGGAACCCCCCAGTCCCCATTTGTCTAATACCGCATAAAGATAGTCCCAAGAGACTTGATCAAATGCCTTGTAGACCTCAAGGGCAAGAAATAAGCCTGGGATTTTCCGTGTTTGTAATAGTTCAACAATCTGAATTGCACGCAAAGTGGTGTCTGAAGCCTGGCGCCCAGGAACAAAGCCTGATTGATCCTTATAGATTATGTCAGCAAGAAATCTATTAACTCGGGTAGCCAAATTTTTCCCCAGCAGTTTGTGATCTATATTCAGTAAAGATATAGGTCTAAACTGATGCGATTCCAGAGGCTCTTGATCAGTCTTTGGGATCATAACTATGTCTGCTTGCAGCGAACTGGGGTGTGGGGTTTGACCTAATTTGTAAGCGTTGAAAAGTGGAACAAGGAGAGGGCTTAAGGCTGTTGCAAATTTTTTTATAGAATAGGCCTGAAAATCCATCCGGTCCCGGAGTTCTGGAATTCTTAAGGGATTTAATTGCCAGGATAACTTCTTCAGATGTTATATCACTGTTTAGTTGGTCTATATAGTCTGTGGGAATCTGAGGGAGAACTATAAAGTCTAAGAAGGTTTTGGTCTGCCGTAGGAGAAGGGCTTGGAGAGGAATAAAGTTTGCTTAAGAAGTTCTGGAAGCCTTGCGTTATTTTTTGCGGGTCTAAGGTAGTTTGACCTGAGGGTAGACGAACTGACAACGTAGGTTTATATATTCTATGCTTTAATTTGTTGGCTAGCAGAGTGCTAGATTTGTTAGCCCATCTATAGTATCGGTTTTTCTGCCAGCGGAGCTGCTTTTCCGCATTGTCAGTGAGTCAGGTCTAATTGGGTGCGTATGAGGTCTCTATCTCTCTTTAGAGTAGCAGTGGGGTTGTTCTTCCAAGCTGCCTCCGCCTTTTCTAGACTAGCAGTTAGGTCTAGTACCTGTTTTTGCCGAATCTTTTTATATGAGGCTAAGCCTATAATACAGCCTCTCACTGTCACTTTTAGGGCCTCCCAAAGTGTAATGGGGGACGTAACTGACTCACCATTCTCCTCCTCCATATATTCTTCTAAATAGGTTTTAATTTTGTCTAGGGATTCTGGATCCGAGAGCAGCGAGTCGTTTATGCGCCATCTATAGGATGATTTTCTGGGGGCTAGAGATAATTCTATTAGAAGGGGGCTGTGGTCAGACCAGGTAACTGTGAGAATTTTATCTCTGGTTATGTTGGGGAGGATTTGCTGATGTAGAAAGAGATGGTCTATTCGGCAGAAACTATTATGGGGGTTGGAGTAAAATGTAAAGTCTTTGGCTGTGGGATTAACCTCTCTCCAAGCGTCAAAGAGGTGTTGCGAGCGGAATAAAGCATTAATTGGCGAGGGGCATGGTGCTCCGACAGGTTTAAATGAGGCAGATTGACTAGTAGGTTTTGATCTATCTAGGGCCTCATCTAATACTGCGTTGGTATCGCCGCAAAGTAGGAGGGTGCCTATGCTATGTTGATTTATCACTTGTACTAGGTGGGAAAGGAAACGTTCTTGGAAGGTATTAGGGGCGTAGTATGAGACCAGGGAGAGGTCCTCATCTCCCAGAGATCCCACTAGAAGAACATATCTCCCGGTTGGGTCGGATATACATTTTGTACACTTAAATGGTAGGCCCCTGCGGAATGCTATTGTCACCCCCCTCACCTTCTCACGAACTGTAGGTCTGCGGAAAATGATAACTAAGGAAGGAGGGGTGGGAGGAAACTGAGAATCTTGTTTCCTGTAAGCAGACAATGTCCGCTTTACAGGACTTGTAGTAATTAAAAGCCTTGGTTCTTTTCTGTGGGGCATTAAAGCCCTGCACATTGTGGGATATTATCGTGAGTCCCTTTATTGTATCAGTTGAAGCCATGATATCTGACTTTAGGTAGAGCTCTACATGCTTCTCCCGCATGTGGGGCAGAGAACCTTGAGGAAATAGTAGGAACTTTCAGATGTATAGTTAGGGAAAAGGAAAAGGGGAGAGAAAGGAAAAGGGAAAAGAACAAAAACATTAGGACACATCCCTCTGAAGGAGCCCAAACAGAGGGAAACATAACATTTTGTATAATTGGCTGTCGCTGTGTTCGGAAAACACAGGGAGAGCCAAGGTCATTCCCTGTCGTGCTAGGGAATTAGCCAAACGTTCGGCGGGAGGTCCAGTGACCCCCTCCGGCTGCACAGCTTAACTTGGAAACTTAAACAGGTAAGAAACTAAATGCTTGTCACATTTTACACAAAACTATGCAATAAACAATTCTACTCAACTACAGAGGATCTACAACTTTGGTGAGATCAAAACAGTGCGAAACTTCGGTAAAGATCTTAAGACGGAAGTTCCTGTATCAAAAGCGAAAGGATGCCAGAAAAAATAGAAGGGCCAGTTGAAAGAAAAAAAAAACACAAAACAGGCTTAGTGTCCTACTGGTAGGTATAACATCCTGTCTAGAGCCAGTTAGCGAGCTATCTGGCATAAAATAAAGTACAAACGGTTTAGGATCTAAAACAAAAATTGAAAAATCCTGACCGTGTTCTCTAACAAACCCAGAGTCAGGCAGTATCACGTGTTCACCATGGATCTGACATTCTTGAAGAAGAGCATGAGGGATCACGTTGTCTCGAGGTGGTACGGCACGCTTTGACCGTTTCCCATAGAGGTGCAGAGCGTGTTGAGGTTGTGCTGCGGGCAGGAGATCCGGCTGGCAGGCTTAGGTGTAGTGCTTCAAGTTGTTGTTGGGCCTCCTTGAGATGACACAGACACTTGCTTATTATGGTAAGTAAATATCAGTTTAAAGGGGAAACCCCATTTGTATTTAATTTTATGTGCCATCAGGACCTGCAAAATTGGCTTCATTGCCCGTCTCCTTTGAATTGTGGCTGGGGCTAAGTCAGTGAAGATCTGATAGGGATATCCCTGAAAGGTTAAATTGTCCTTATCTCTTGCAGCTCGCAGTAAAGCTTCTTTAGTGTTGTAGTAGGTGGGTTTAACTAAAATATCCCGGGGTGGGCCATTGGGTTTTAGTTGCGTAAGTGCTCTATGGATCCGGTCAAATTCTAGCCTTTCTATCGGGATGGTGGGGTCTAGTTCCTGAACAGAGCCGTAATGGTTGAAGTTAGGTCAGTTACTGATTCAGGGACCCCGCGGATCCGGAGGTTGACTCGCCTGGCCCTATTCTCAAAGTCCTCTAGTTTAAGCTGGTTCGCCTGCGTATCTGACTTCACTATCTCAATATCTTTTTCATGCGCGTCCAGGACCACAGTAGCGTTGTCCATTCTCTGCTCTAGTGCATTTGTTCGGGCCCCAAGCTCCCTTATCTCCCGTTTGAGCTGGTGAGTTATACAGGCTGAGGCCTCGTCCAGCTTACGTTGTAAAATTAGTTCAAACTGTTCCAAAAGGACCCTGTCCCGATCCGCTATATCCCCAATACCTTGTGCGGTAGTTCCGGAATGCTGTTGCTCCTGTGCTGTTAGCGATGCGGAGACTGAGCTGCTCGCTTCAGACGCTAGGCCTGGAGACTCAGGCGCCATCTTGGCCGTTTTGTTGGAGGAGGTGGTAGGCTGCTGAGTCTTGTTCCCGGGTGTTTTACCTTTAGCTGGGGCCTGCAACTTCTGGGTCTTGTGTTCCGCAGCCTGTTTTTGCGAGGAGAGGCTGCTCTCTCCCGTGTATAAAGCCGGAGAGGCCGCTCTCGATTGTTCGTGCGCCATCTTGGTTTTGCTGCTGGAAGTCGGGGCCGGCTTATGTGCCTCATTCTCCGTAGTTTTATCTGTTCGGCGGCCGCCCATCTGAATGCTGTGTATGCTGGGGATCTTCGCCGTGCTGGACAATGGTTTTAAATTGCGCTGTGACAAGTGTATATAGGGCAAATGCAGCCGGAGGGTGCAGAGCAGATTTACCACGCGTCCATCTGCTTCGGCTGCTGGCCACGCCCCCCGTCACATTTAGATTTAAATGTCACTTCCTTTTCTTTCTTTCCTTTTTATTTAAAAAAAAATAGTTGCTGGTTTTGCAGATTCCATTCTGCAAAAAAAAAGAAAAATAATTGCAGATTACATTTTTTTTTTTTCCCTTGCAGATTACCTGCAAATAATGAATGGCATCCTATGAGATGGACTGGGGGAGGGTGTAAATAGTAGCCAGTATTTTATTTCTAATCTGCCCAATCGAAATACCAATGATTGCATTGTGTGTAGGGACAGTAAGACCCCGGGTGGCGGGCATAAAGCCACCTATTATTGCGAAACTTGCTTATGCAGGCCTGGATTACACCCAGGAAACGGTTTTTCAATTTACCATACCTTGGCTTTCTCCTCTGCTACAAGCCAATAGAAGATGCCAAACTGTCCAAATACGGTATCAAATTAAACGTTATAATGTGTTCTTTAAGATAAGATATACCATGTTACCGTGTTATGTTCCATGTTAAAATGGGAGAGAGAGTAAGAAGAGCGCATTTCTTTAAAAAAAACCTCCGAGCAGAAACTAATTCCTTTAGGAAAGAACACAGTGGAAAGGGTTAAGCCACATTAATCCTCACAAAGCAGCTGGCCTTGATGGAGCAGGGCATTGTCCGCACCTGCCTTAAAGGGAACCTAAGTAAGAAGTATATGGAGGCTGCCTTATTTATTTCCTTTTAAACAATACCAGTTGCCTGGCAGCCCTGCTGATTTGGCTGCAGTAGTGTCTGAATCACACCAGAAACAAGCATGCAGCTAATCTTGTCAGATCTAACAATTTATGTCAAAAACACCTGATCTGCTGTGTGCTTGTTCACACGTCGGATTTTTCCGAACGACGGGTCGTTTGAACGTCCCGTCATTCAGTCGTCCGCACGCTAAATCGGGCGTGTGTACAGACTCTCGTTCGGGTGATAAGACTGGTCTTGAGCGATCCGCCCGGCCCATACAAACGTTCGGAAAAATCCGACGTGTGTATGGGCCTTATGGCTAAAAATATTAAAGGTAGAGGGTCAGCAGGATAGCCAGGCAACTGGTAGTGTTTAAAAGGAACCAACTATGGCAGCCTCCATATTCCTCTCACTTCAGGTGTCCTTTAAGTCCTCTACAATTGTCCCTATTTCAGAATGGGCAGTGAGAAGGTCCCAAAGCAGTTATCGCCTGGTTGCTCGTATGAAGTTCTTTGATAACTTGTCCTTTAAAGCAGTGTTCCCTAACCCTGTCCTCAAGGCACACCGACAGTGCATATTTTGTGGAAATCCACAGAGGTAGTTAATTAGCTCTGCTGAGACACTAATTACCTCACCTGTGCATGTGTGTGGTTTTCTGCAAAACATGTACTGTTGGTGGGCTTTGAGGACAGGGTTGGGGAACTCTGCTTTTAAAGTATCTTAGCAACTTCTTGTTCCACATAGCTGAAAGGGCAGCCATGTTTGAGAAGTTACCCCCCCCCCCATGCTAAAATGGGTTTGTTTGTCTCAGCTTCTGGGCAATTAAGCCTAATTAAGTCTCATTGTGTAGTGGCTAAATATTGTGTACTGGTTAAGAACAACCAGGGTTGGGTTCGAATCCTGGCTAGGGTCAGTACCTATTCAGTAAGGAGTTCAAGGCAAAACTCCCTAACACTGCAGGGTAGCCTCTTGAACGCATCCCAGCCGCAGCAGCTCTTGAGCGCTTTGAGTCTGACGGGAGAAAAGCGCTATACAAATGTTCAGATTATAACTCTGAGGAAGCGGGCTGCTTATCCCGCAAAAAGGCTGTTAGGCCATCTGCTACCCCCTGTTTTGCTGTCTGTATGTGACCTCTTTGGAATAAAATTGCAAGCATTCTGCTTTGGTGCACAGCACTTTTCTTATACCTAATTACTGGAACTCTGTAAGCTGTCAGCACACTGCGGCTGAAGCAACCAAGCTCACACCTTCACAGCCAGGTTTGAGCCTATCTACTTTCTACCTTGTCATCACCAAATTATACTGTATGTGTTTGATGCAGACACAAAGTCGACATTTTGGGACACACAGGTCCCTTCCTTCGAGCAAAACATATCTGTCAATTAAACCAATGGTACACCAGTCTGGGCAGAAAGTCTCTACACTCACCAGCAAGCAACATGTCCAGCCTGTCAGCTGCAAACGTTTTATATTTCATTGCTTGCCTGGAGTTCTGAAGTAGGAGGGATGTGAAGGCTGACATATTTATTTAATTTCAAGCAATGCAAATTGCCTGACTGTCCTGCTGATCCTTTGCCTCTACTTTTAAGGTGGCCTTATACAGTGGTTTGCAAAAGTATTCGGCCCCCTTGAAATTTTCCACATTTTGTCATATTACTGCCACAAACCTGAATCAATTTTATTGAAATTCCACGTGAAAGACCAATACAAAGTGGTGTACACATGTGAAGTGGAATAAAAATCCTACAGGATTCCAAACATTTAAAAAAAAAAAACTACAAAGTGGGGAGTGCGTAATTATTCGGCCCCCTTAGTCAATCCTTTGTAGAACCACCTTTTGCTGCAATTACAGCTGCCAGTCTTTTAGGGTCAAGGTGCGTACACACATGCGACTATAGTCGTTTGTAACGATCGTTCCCCGATCTTTACCAACGACGATCGTTACAAAAAACGAACCACCGACTATTAAGGCAAACGACGAACGAGCCAAATCGCTACAAAAGAAAGTTCTGTCTCGGCGGATTTTAACCAACGACGATCGTTTGCAAAAGTAGTACATCGTTGGAAACGATCGTTCGTACTAGGCTTGACATGTGCATTTCGCTATTTCTCCATGAAACTTCTCATTTTTATGCGCAAGCGCAATAGTTGCTTTACGTGATGTAACGTTCGTTCTAACGATCAGATCGTTACACACATTTTAAAACTAACTTTACTTAGGTCGTTCTTTCATCAATTAAAAGTTAGTTCGTCGTTCTCAACGAACGATCGTTGTCGCATGTGTGTACGTAGCATATGTCTCTACCAGCATTGCACATCTAGAGACTGAAATCTTTGCCCATTCCTCTTTGCAAAACAGCTCCAGCTCAGTCAGATTAGATGGACAGCGTTTGTGAACAGCAGTTTTCAGATCTTACCACAGATTCTCGATTGGATTTAGATCTGGACTTTGACTGGGCCATTCTAACACATGGATATGTTTTGTTTTAAACCATTCCATTGGCGTCAATTCACCAGAGGTTGCCAACCTATTTATCTCTTGGGAGGTAATTTACCTCCTGTGATATCTCCAAATAGCAATTCTCCAGAAGTATAGGGGAAAATATCGACAGAGAGAAATGCAAGAGATAAATGTGAGATAAGTATGAGATAAATAAGTGATAGTTAGTAGTTAGTTTTTCTCCAAATCACAATTCACCAGGGAAGAAAGGGGGTGTGGCCATTCGTTATTTTTTCATCTCTTTATCCCCTGAATGAACCTGGAGATATCGTGGTTTTCACACAGCAGCTTTTGATTGAGCCTTTTGAGCTTACTCTGTTAGGCCTGGTGCACACCAAAAACCGCTAGCAGATCCGCAAAATGCTAGCAGATTTTGAAAGGCTTTTTCTTATTTTTCTGTAGCGTTTCAGCTAGCATTTTGCAGTTTTGTGAAGCGTTTTTGGTGTAGTAGATTTCATGTGTTGTTACAGTAAAGCTGTTACTGAACAGCTACTGTAACAAAAACCGCCTGGCAAACCGCTCTGAAGTGCCGTTTTTCAGAGCGGTTTGCGTTTTTCCTATACTTAACATTGAGGCAGAAACGCCTCCGCAATCCAAAATCTGCAGCAGCCCGGGAGTATGCGTTTCTGCAAAACGCCTCCCGCTCTGGTGTGCACCAGCCCATTGAAATACATTACCCAAGCGTATCCGCAGCCGCAAGCGGATCGCAAAACGCAGCCGAACCGCTCTGGTGTGCACTAGGCCTTAGAGCTTGCTTCTATTATGAGGAGACGAAGGCGCAGGAGGAGGGTCTGTTTAATCGCCCCTCGTATTTTTCGTGAGAGAACAGTTCTTGATAATTTTACTGAGACAGAGGTGGTGAAGAAGTTCAGACTCTCTCGTGATATGATTTATGATATGATCCGGCAGTAAAAGGCGGGAATACTCTGGTCACGTAGTGGTAAAACTCCGCCTCCTACCCACAATGCTTCACTTTCAAGCTTACAAAGAGGAAAAGTATCCCATGTAAATCATTAATACCGATTACCTAACTCTCTGCTTTCTCACACTTTCCTCATGCATATCTCTCCATTATCCCCTGCTATCGAACACTTTTCTCTCTGTCCTCTCACACTGGTGAATTGACTCCAGAGTGTTAAAATACCTCATGAGATAAACTACCTACCTTTTTTCTCTTAGTAAATCCTCTCTGGTGAATTGTTGCCCTGGCTTTATGTTTAGGGTCGTCTTGCTGGAAGGTGAACCTCCGCCCCAGTCTCAAGTCTTTTGCAGACTCCAAGAGGTTTTCTTCCAAGATTGCCCTGTATTTAGCTCCATCCATCTTCCAATCAACTCTGACCAGCTTCCCTGTCCCTGCTGAAGAGAAGCACCCCCAGAGCATGATGCTGCCACCACCATATTTGACAGTGGGGATGGTGTGTTCAGAGTGATTTGCTGGTAGCGGCTGGATAGTGTAATGGTTAAGGGCTCAGCCTCTGACACAGGAGATCTGGGTTCGAACCTTGGCTCTACCTGTTCAGTAAGCCAGCACCTATTCAGTAGGAGACCTTTGGCAAGTCTCCCTAACACTACTACTGCCTATAGAGCGCGTCCTAGTGGCTGCAGCTCTGGCGCTTTGAGTCCGCCAGGAGAAAAGCGCGATATAAATGTTCTGTGTTTGTTTGTAGTTTTCCGCCACACATAGCGATTTGCATTTTGGCCAAAAAGTTCCATTTTGGTCACATCTGACCAGAGCACCTTCTTCCACATGTTTGCTGCGTCACCCACATGGCTTGTGGCAAACTGCAAGCGGGACTTATGCTTTTCTGTTAACAATGGCTTTCTTCTTGCCACTCTTCCATAAAGGCCAACTTTGTGCAGTGCACGACTAATAGTTGTCCTATGGACAGATTCCCCCACCTGAGCTGTAGATTTCTGCAGCTCGTCCAGAGTCACCATGGGCCTCTTGACTGCATTTCTGATCAGTGCTCTCCTTGTTCAGTCTGTGAGTTTGGGTGGACGGCCTTGTCTTGGTAGCTTTACAGTTGTGCCATACTCCTTCCATTTCTGAATGATCGCTTGAACAGTGCTCTGTGGGATGTTCAAGGCTTTGGAAATCTTTTTGTAGCCTAAGCCTGCTTTAAATTTCTCAATAACTTTATCCCTGACCTGTCTGGTGTGTTCTTTGGACTTCATGGTGTTGTTGCTCCCAATATTCTCTTAGGCCTAGTGCACACCAAAAACCGCTAGCAGATCCGCAAAATGCTAGCAGATTTTGAAACGCTTTTTCTTCTTTTTCTGCAGCGTTTCAGCTAGCGTTTTGCGGTTTTGTGTAGCGTTTTTGGTGTAGTAGATTTCATGTATTGTTACAGTAAAGCTGTTACTGAACAGCTACTGTAACAAAAACCGCCTGGCAAACCGCTCTGAAGTGCCGTTTTTCAGAGCGGTTTGCGGTTTTCCTATACTTAACATTGAGGCAGAAACGCCTCCGCAATCCAAAATCTGCAGCAGCCCGGGAGTATGCGTTTCTGCAAAACGCCTCCTGCTCTGGTGTGCACCAGCCCATTGAAATACATTACCCAAGCAGATCCGCACCCGCAAGCGGATCGCAAACTGCAGCCGAAACGCTCTGGTGTGCACTAGGCCTTAGACAACCTCTGAGGCCGTCACAGAGCAGCTGTATTTGTACTGACATTAGATTACACACAGGTGCACTCTATTTAGCCATTAGCAGTTATCAGGCAATGTCTATGGGCAACTGACTGCACTCAGACCAGAGGGGCTGAATAACTACGCACACCCCACTTTGCAGTTACATTTATTTGTAAAAAATGTTTGGAATCATGTATGATTTTCGTTCCACTTCTCACGTGTACATCACTTTGTATTGGTCTTTCACGCGGAATTCCAATAAAATTGATTCATGTTTGTGGCAGTAACATGACAAAATGTGAAAAACTTCAGGGGGGCCGAACACTTTTACAAACCACTGTATCTATTGATTTTGTGGCCTGATAGATCATACGATTCGGTAATGTTAACAAAACAGATGAAAATTGGTGCTGCAGCAAGCATGCCCGTTCGACTATTTGACCAATTTTGGTCTGAATTGGTCGAATGTATTAATTGAGCATGCCTGGAAACTGTGGGCCGACGTGGTCAATCTCTACAAAAAAAAAAATAACAAAAACTGATTAGATGGTTAGATAATTTTTGGCATGTCCGGTCGCTGTTCGATCGTTTTGCTGCTCGATTTGTTATTGAAGTGAATTGAAAAAGATAAAAATGAGCGGAAGATAAGAGAATCGAGCGGCAAAAACGTTTGGGCACAGAATCGAGCTCCAGAAACGACCTGTATATTCCCAGCATAGTTGCTTAGTCTGCACAGATAAAGCATTGGTTTATTACCCTGTGCAATTAAAAAACAAACAAACAAAAAACACAGGTAAGTCTTAGGCGACGCTGAGAAGGGATTGCAAACAGCCAGACAGAGATGACAGTGCAAGATCCGCTCCAGTGGTCCGTTTGGGGTCTGAAGCAGATACATTTCCACTATAGGCTTCCATGAGAAATGCATCTCCTTATCTTGAAAAATTGTGCAGGCCAAGACTTGCATTGCACTAAATGTATTGGAACAAACTGATCCATTAATGTGTACAAATGTAAATGGTTTCAATATTTATAAGACAAGTGACCTGAGAGGGGTATGGAAGCTGCCCTATTTATTTCCTTTCAAACAATGTCAGTTGCCTGGAATCCTGCTGATCTTTCATGCATCAGTGGTGTCTGAATCACACACCTGAAACAAGCAGGCGGCAAATGCAGTCAAACTTCAGTCAAACATCTGATCTGCATGCTTGTTCAAGGGCTATGGCTAAAAGTATTAGAGGCAGAGGGTCAGCAGGCAAGCCAGGCACTCAGCATTGTTTAAAGGAAACCAGAGCTCATGTAATAAAGTTTTATACATACCTGGGGCTTCCTCCAGCCCCATAAGCTCGTATCGCTCCCACGCCGCTGTCCTCCGCTGTCTGCAGCTCCGGTACCAGGTCCCATCACTTCAGCGACTCGGGGCCAGTCTACGCAGAAGAAGTGTGCTATGTATCTCTCCAACGGCCGCTGGAGCGTTACGCTAAGAGCGCTCTTATGTCAGACTGCCCACAACTGAGGGAAGTGACGGGACCTGGTACCTGCGGTGCAGACAACGGACGATGGCGGCGTGGGAGCGATACAAGCTTATGGGGCTGGAGGAAGCCCCAGGTATGTTCAAAACTCCAGCTCCATGAACTCTGTTGCCTCCCTCACCACCCTCCTTGGGAGCTCCATAATAGCCACTGGTAATAGGGCTTCAGTCACGCCAGTCTGCCCATCTGCACATGCCAGGGCTGTGGAGAGGGAACAAAAATCATCCGACGACTCAGTTTATGAAACCACTGACTCCAACTCCAGGTATCCAAAATTGCTCTGACTGCGACTCCTCAACTCCAATTCCTTCTCCAGTAACCCAAAAATATATCTGACTCAGACTCCACTTGCCCGGCACATGCACAGTGCGGTCATGGTCCCTGTATGCTTGCAGAAAAGCATTTGTAATGAGACGCCAGGCTGTTGTTGGCGGCTGGTTCAGACATCAATCTGAACCAGCCCTTAAAGCAGACCCAAACCAAACATTTTTTTAAATTAAAAATATTTAGTTGCACCACTCTGACACATACAAAGATAAATAAACACTCCTTCAAGCCTATGAGCATTTCAGTGCATGCTTTTCACCCTTCTCTTTTCATAACTAGGGTTATACAGGTGGCAGCCATTAGCAATTCCTCCATTGCCGGACTCTACCTACTTCACCAGTTTGCCGGATTTTGTCCCGGCAATTTGAAAGGAAGGGAGGGGTTCCCCCACTAAATGTAAAATATTTTATATTTGTCATCGTGCAGCTAAAAAAAAAGGCTGCTATTTATTATTATAATTTAGAAAATAGATTTTATTTCTGAAATCTTGTATTTTTAATTTGGGTCCACGTTAAGGTGGTGGAGTGGCCAAGCATGTCTCCAGATCTAAACCGTATTGAGTATCTGTGGGGCATTTTCAAAAGCCTCTAACATCCACCAGCTTTGTTAAAGAGGGGTTGAGGATTCCAGTGGCAACCTGTGGAGCTCTAGTGAATTCGATGCGCAAGAGTTAAGGCATCATTCCTGGAAAATAATGGTGGGTACACAAATAACTACACAAGTCAGTATGCACTAATATTAATCATGGAAGACTTTGCTCCTCCACTGAGTCCAAACAGAGGAGGTGTTTGAGAGGAGTAAATTGTGCAAGTGTGCAGGGCCCCTAAGTCCTATAGGGGTCTATAATTCTGTCCTTCACCTCTGTACCCCCTACTGGGGATTGGATTCATCCAATCTTACCATTTCTATGTAGTATAAGGGTAAATTAAGTGAATATATTCAAAGGATAATTTAGGCAGTTCCCTTATATTACATAGAAATGGTAAGATTGGATGAAAAAAATTGTACCATGTATGGCCACCATAACAGTAAAATCAACCCAGACCTTGGACCATATGCAATTCACTTTTTCTCCTGAGTTTTCTCCTAAGTGATATTTTAAACCTGTCAGTAAAATGCCTTTTAAAGAGGCAGTGTAACAAAAAAAACCCTCTGGGGGATACTTGCCTCAGGGTCCCAATGAGACTTCCCCATCCTCTGTTGCTTGGGGGAATCTTAGGAGAAAAAGGTAATTGCATATGGGCCCTTGTAAAGAAACCATTGACTTGTGTAATGCTAGGTACACACGATGAGATTTTCTGGCAGATTTACTGTCAGGTCGATTATTTCCAACATGTCCGATCTGATTTCTGATCGTGTTCCAACCATTTTTGGTTAAATTCAATAGGAAATCGATCAGAAGACGATCAGAAATCAGATCGGACATGTTGGAAATAATCAATCTGACAGTAAATTTTGATGTGTTCTCCACACTCTTAGATGTCAACAAGTTTGTTAGGTCTGTTCTCCTGAAAAAGCACTTCATTGATAAGCGGACTGCGGATCGAGTGGAGTATGATTTACCAGATATTGGAGGTTTGGCCTTGCCTGACATAAGAAACTTCGGGGACATTAAATCTCTTTTGTCTCTAGAGCAATTGCTCTCAGAGACGATCCCCCTAGTTTCTGAAGATGATGTTAGACCTGTCTCCATTCGTAATCCAGCTTTTTATCCGTCCACCGCCCGCAGTCCTCCCGTTGATGCCTTCCAGGAGGTCATAGAGAGAGAACTACTCGAACTAGCTTCTGTCAAGGCCTCCGGCCCCCGCGGTAACCTCCCTCCGGTTGAAAAGCAGGCCCTCTTCTCCCTTAAAGACAATACACGTATTGTTATCAGGAATGCGGATAAGGGAGGAGCAGTGGTCATCCTGGATACGGAGGTCTACCTCATGGAGGCACAGAGGCAGCTTCGAGATTTGGCCACTTATTCTCCTTTGAGATGTGACCCCACGGCAGAGTTTAGCAGACAGCTACTTTCACTCCTATCTTTGGGCGAAAGTTTGGGAGTAATCTCCAAGCGATTAGCAGAGTATCTCGCCGTCTCTTCACCTGTTGTCCCGGTGTTTCATCACCTACCCAAGATACACAAGCAGGGGTTTCCCCCAGAGGGCAGGCCAATTGTGGCTGGAATTGGTTCTCTGGGGGAGCGCCTGGGTAATTGGATGGATGAACACCTACAACCTCTAGTGCGACGCCTTCCTGGCTATATACGAGATACTAAGCATGTGCTTAGCAGTTTACTATACTTCCAATGGCATGACCATTATAGTTGGATAGCCATTGATGTTAAGTCACTTTACTCGTGCATTCCCCATGCTCTTGCTCTGGACGCTCTAGATTATCATATGGCGAGATACTCTGCTTTCTCTACAGATCTTCAGTTCTTCGTCGGGCGTGCCGTCCAGTATCTGCTTACCCACAATTATTTTCTTTTTGAATCTGATTTTTATGTACAGCGCTGTGGAGCTTCAATGGGAGCAAAATTTTCTCCGTCACTAGCCAACTTATACATGGGCTGGTGGGAGGAGCTCCACTTGTTTAGTGACTCTAATATTTATTCGGGCCACATCGTGTGGTATGGCAGATATATAGACGACCTGTTGGTCTTCTGGGACGGCACGCGCGACGAGGCACTGCAATTTGTGGAGTTTCTCAATGTGAATTCCTTGAATTTAGTGTTCACCTCCCAGTGGACCCCCACTGAGGTCAACTATCTTGACCTCACATTGAGGGGGGACTCCTCTTCTGCCTCTGTGGTGTCGGGCACGTACCGCAAACCATGCAGTGGCAACTCCACCTTGAGGGCTAACAGCTGTCACCCGCCCCATACCATCCGTGCTGTTCCAGTGGGGGAATCGATCCGGGCACGTCGGAATTGCTCTGATGGCTCGGCCCTCGACATGGAGCTGGACACTGTGGGTTCCCGTCTTGGGGAGCGTGGCTACCCCAGATGGATGATTGAGAGGGGGAGGAGGCGGGCCTTGATGAGAACCAGAGAGGAATTATTGACTCCTGGTTCCCGCCGAATACAGTCACGATCCAATAATGACACGACCTTTGTGACTACCTACAGCCAGGAATATAAACAAATCACGCAAATTGTGAGGAAATCTCTCCCTGTGCTACAGGCCGATGAAACCCTTAACCAGATTATCAAACAGGGAGTTAGATTTGCTAGTAGGAGGGCTCCCACACTTGGGAGCATCTTGTCACCTAGCCTTCTCCCTTCTAGTACACAACGGCCTTGCTGGCTGACCACCCCTAGTTCATATAGATGCAATTTTTCAACTTGTCATTACTGCATTGTTCACAAATCCACTCGTTGTATTGTTTCTTTCTGCAATGGTAAAACTTTTCCCATCAAACAATATATCAATTGTGACACGAGGTACACGGTCTACCTTATATCGTGTTCCTTATGCCATATTCAATATGTAGGGTGCACTACTAGGCACCTTAGACAACGTGTAGCGGAACACTATAGGGGGGCCGGCTGGTTAACCCTAGAGGTGTCAAATGTAGCCAAGCACTTTAGATCGGTCCATTCAGGTGACATGTCCTCTTTTTCATTCCAGGGTATTGAGCGTGTCCTAAGGCCAGTAAGGGGAGGGGACGTTTATAAGCGTCTCCTCAACAGGGAGGCCTATTGGATTTTCCAATTAGGGACACGCTCACCGGGAGGGCTCAATGCTAGATGGGACCTGAATACAGTCACCTAGAATGGACTGAACGACCATTTTGGTCTCCCGTTTACATATATGTATATGGTTAAACCTTGAATCTCTTGTATTACATGATGAGGTGTTAATTCATGCTGCTTGATGTTATTTGGTGCCTAATCGCATGCATTTACATTTTTATGCTTCTTATAATGTTTTTATGTAATGTACTCTTTCAATGTGGGGACTTCCTATGTGTCCTTTTCTCCCCCCATTGTTTTATATGCACCTGTCTTTGTGGGTGGGGCCAATTGAACATGTGGTATCGGGTGGAACCTTATCCTATATAGGCAACACCCTTCCTCATGTTCGCCTATGCTATGATTAAGGGCGTGTAACGCCCGAAACATGTCAGCATGTGGTGCTGGCTTTTAGCTTGTTATGTGTAACGATTGAATAAAGCCATACTGATTCTACTGACATCGTGCGGACTTCACTTTCTACAGTCTTGGATCTGAGGTCTTGGCAGCCTGTTTTTCTGCACTGTCGGTGAAAGGAGGTTGTGAGCGGAGTTTCACATTCCCAGTGTCCTGACAGTAAATCTGCCAGAAAATCTCATAGTATGTACCTAGCATAAGGTTATACAGATACAGTAGATCGCATAGATGGATATAAAACAACAGTAGCATAAAATGATTTTGTCAGGATTTCACTATGGCGATCATGAATGGTAGTTGCACCTCTGCCTGCTATAGGCATTAGGGTAGGCAATAGAAAAGCATACCACACTTTAAAGAGGATCTGTAATGGAAAAAAAACCCCTCTGGGGGATACTTACCTCGGGAGGGGGAAGCCTTAGGGTCCTAATAAGGCTTCTCCCGTCCTCTGTCCCTCCGTTCAATCGCACAGGTCCCCCAAAGTGCGGCGAGGTAAATATTTACCTACCGCGATCTTGCGCAGGTGCACTAGCGGCTTTCTGTTCGGGTTAAGGCGGAAATAGCTGAACTCGAACGGATCCGCTCTACTGCGCAGGCGTGAGTCCTTTGCGCCTGCGCAGTAGAGCGTATACGATCGGGTTTGCGTCTGAATGGAGGGAAGGAGGACGGGGGAAGCCTTATTAGGATCCAGAGCCTTCCCCGTCCCGAGGTTAGTATCTCCCAGAGGGTTTTTTTCCCCCCATTACAGATCCTCTTGAAAGGGTGTTATGCTTTTCTATTATTGCCTACCCTAATGCCTATAGCAGGCAGAGGTGCAACTACTATTCATGATCGCCATAGTGAAATCCTGACAAAATCATTTTATGCTACTGTTGTTTTATGTCCATCTATACGATCTATCTGTATAACGTTATGCTAGGTACACACTAATGCTGGGAATGCACGGTACGGTTTTGAGCCATTAAGATGGCTCGATTGATCATTTCCAACATGTCCGATCTCCCGCCCGATCGATTCTGTGCTCGATTTTGCAAAGGGAACAATGGGAAAAGATAAGGAGAACGAATGGAAGATAAGAGAATTGGGCGGGGAATAGATCGGGCGGCAGAATTGAGCCGCAAAAACGCACCGCGTATTCACAGCACGTGAGATTTTCTGGCAGATTTACTGTCAGATCGATTACCTGAAGGAAGAGCCGCTACTGCACCTGCACTAGATCCCGGAGAGGTAAATAAATCTTAGTGTGTCCAGCTCGTTGGGGGATGATTCGGGGGAGCCAGTGCTGGATTCCTGCTGTCTTGAGAGGTTGGGAAAGCCCCATTGGTACCCTGAGGCTTCCCCCTTCCGATGTAAATATCCCCCAGAGATTTTTTTTAAGCTACAGAGTCTCTTTAACCACTTAAGCCCAACTGGACAAACATTCTCGTTCAGTTGTGTTGCGCGCACTCCCGCCGCCTGCCGTTAGCCCAGCGATCAATGAATGGGATTATAGATCTATTAACTGATTGAAGCCCCCCGCAGAAAAATGACAGTTTTTCTGATTCACAAAAAGTTTCCGGTCCTTCTAATGTCCTGGAAGCCTGATTGTATGCTTACAGGACTTTTTGACTGTGGCCAAATAGTAAAACTACACCCACATCTATTTTTTATTAAACAAATGCATTATTTTTCATCTAAAATTAGCTGTTTACCTCCGACACCACAAATTACCCAAATAAAATTTTTAATAATTTTTTTTTTAAAAATTACAATAAAAAAACAAAACAAAAACATAAATAGTTACCTAAGGGTCTGAACTTTTTAAATAAGCATGTCAAAGGAGTATATTAATATATATTTTTTAAATTATGGGCTTGTAAATAGTGATGGACGCAAATTGAAAAAATGCACCTTTATTTCTAAATAAAATATCGGCGCCATACATTGTGATAGGGACATAATTTAAATGGTGTAATAAGCGGGACAAATGGGCAAATAAAATACATGGGTTTTAATTACGGTAGCATGTATTAATTTCAAACTATAATGGCCAAAAACTGAGAAATAATGATTTTTTTCCATTTCTTTCTTAATATTCCTGTTAAAATGGATTTAAGCCTCAATTCACGGAGCGTTATCAAACACCTTATCAAACGTTTGATAATTTACCTCATGGCATTCAATAAATTTATAAAACCTTAGTGAATTCAAAATTAGATTTTAGCCATGAGGTAAATTATCAAACATTTATCAAACGTTTGATAAAGTGTTTGATAAAGCTCCGTGAATTTATAATAAAATAATTCTTAGCAAAATGTATCACCCAAAGAAAGCCTAATCGGTGGTGGAAAAAACAAGATATAGACCAATTCATTGTGATGAGTAGTGATAAAGTTATTGGCAAATGAATGGGAGGTGAAAGTTGCTCAGATGCAAAAAATAAACAACCCTCCGGGCTTAAAGGCATTATCAGGCAATAGTAATTAAAATAAGGGCTACCTACCCTGGGCTTCGTCCAGCCCCAAGCTCCCAGCGTGTCCCTCGCCGCAGCTCTGCGGTGAGCCGTTCACCGCTGCTGCCTCTCGGCCCCCGGCGATGGCGTCAGGCCAACCTGCAGGTAGGCCTGTACTGCGCCTGCACGAGCAGCGCTATTGATCACCGCCATGTGGACTGGAGCGTACTGCGCAGTCGCAAAGCTGCGGCGAGGAACATGCTGGGAGCTTGGGGCTGGACGAAGCTCACGGGTAAGTAGCGCTTATTTTACTTACTATTGCCTGATAACTCCTTTAAGTGGTTAAATAAAGCAAAGCAGTATGATTAAAATTATGAGTAGAAGTTGCATGTAAAATAAAGTATGAACACGTTGTAGTGAGAAATTATATATTTATTTACACATGCCTGAACATAAGAGCTGAAAGGCAACTGAGGAGCAACAAGGGACAAAGAGATTTGGATCCAAAGTTAGGGATCATCTCCCCAAAAGAAGACAAGGAATAGCCAGACCGGACAGCTCCAAAGGAGGAACAGTAGTAGAGACGAATGCAACACGAGGGCAAGAGTTCATTCGAGTTAAAAAATGGAATGTTGTTATGGAGTCCTCCATACCCTGGGTGGCGCTATGGCAGCGCGTACAGCAGCAGATCGGCCAGTAGCTGTGGGTGGTGCCTGTCACCACAGAGACACACAACTAGCGGCTGTACATACACAGGAGGGAGCAGCGGCCGGAGACACGGTACGGAGAGAAGGCGGGCAGGCGGGGGGGTTCTATAAGGGTGCTGCTAGTCAGCCTGTGTGACATGTGCTGTGTGTTTGCAGCTGTCATAGCTTTACGAATGCTATAACTACATTATAGCTGTAGCTTCGTGATGTTCTTTGCACACTTGTTTATCTCTTAGCATTAGAAGGAGAACGTGCGCTGTGTGTCAGATTTATACAGTGCTCGCCACCTTAGCTACTGTGCAGCTTACAGTCCCTTGATATTTATAGAAGCAAAGAACTGAGCATCATTGCAGCCCTGTCTGTTATCCGGTATCCAGACTCCAGAGTAAGATTATGACGTGTCACACGCTGGCAATATCTATAGCACTGGGTTCCTTCTCTTCTCTCTCTCATCAAATCGAGCAGGTGCATGCAAGGAGCAATGGGGGCGGTTAGGCGTTGAATGCAGGGGGGAGATGAATAAGGAAAAAAGGTGCCCATATGGGGTACTTACCCTCGGGAGGGGAAAGCCTCTGGCTCTTAATCAGCCTTCCCTCATCCTGCTGTGTAACCCCGATCCAGCGCTGGCTCCCCCCAAAAAAATCTGCCGTCAAGCCTGCGCAGTAGAGCGGACCAGATTGGGCTCAGCTATTTCTGCTAGTGCATGACGGGGAAGACGGTATTGGGCTTGTGCTGTATCGCAATGGTAAATATTGCCATCTACCACTATCTGGGGGTCCCAGTGCTGGGTCTGCGCTGATCATTAAGATCCAAAGGCTTCCACCTCCTGAGGTAAGTAACCCCAGGGACACGTAAAAAAAAAAATTAAAATTACAGATCCTCTTTAAAGAGAACCTGAGATGGGGCCCCCGCCATAAAATATACATACATGGGGCTTCCTTCCAGCCCCCTCTGGCCTCATCGCTCTCAAGGTGTCCTTTCGCTCTCTGTTTCTCTGTAATTGGCCCTGGACTGCGCATGCGCGACCTGGCCGCATTCACGTTGCCTTGAGCGTTCTTTGCCTGCGCAGTAGTACTGCTCTCTTCCTTTAATGTATTTCAATTTGTTTTGGCACATACTCTCGGCAGAACGAGCATTCCCTGTCCCCATAAATCGCCTTTTATTATACCATGACCAATCTGGTCGCAGAAAATGCTGCAGGAAGAGGTACAGCTATTTAGCCAAGCTATGCATCTTCCAGTGTCAATCGCTGCTTATCCCTGCCGCTGTCTGCCCCCTTTGAATTATAATTATGCCTCTCATGCGCAGGGTGGCACACACGAGTGTGCAGCGTTGCAGAAGTGGAGCCGCGACCCGGAAGCTGTCACAGAAGTCGTGGCCATTTTATCTAGGTAGTCCTGGATTTTATTAATCAAATAAAAACTGCAAAGGACCAAGCTCTGAGCAGCAGTAAACAGAAGGAAATGATTGATTTTTTTTTTTTTTTTAATGTAAATGGAATCGTAATCGAATCGCACAAAGAATCGTAACGTGTAGATGGGGCTTTAGACTTCAGATTTTCTAACAATATTTTACTAACGAAAATGAACACTGAAATATTCGAATATCTGTAAAATGTCACTGATATTCTACTATCGGCTATATGCCAGCGCCTAAATTTCCTGGTGCCTTTGACATGCTTATACCTACCATAATGATTGTGCTTGACTAGTGCTGTAAATTACACATTTATAGAACTGGTACATATAATAATCATAACAATTCTGTGTATATCTTTAGCAGTAATGGAAACACCCAGAAACTTGTCAGCTTAGTGCGCTCACAAAATTACACTTCCCATAATAAGACCTTGTAAACATTCCACATTGTTCAAATACTAATAAAATAGTTTATCTCTGAATTTCTTTTTTGTATTTATGTATAGATACAGACCAGCTCATCAGTGAAAAGTACACGGTTGTATTGTATTTCTGCTATGCTCTATGCAGACAGGGAACATAATGCGACTTACAGACACTCAATAACTGTCACCCAAAATTAGTTAGTGACAGTTTAGGAACAGTTGGTGTATGGACACCTTGCTCTGCTGTCTGCTAAGCAGACTGTTCTTTTCTGTGGGGAGGGCAACTATTGTTACAGTGCGAGTCCTGCTGGGAACAGTATCGTTACAGTGTGAATGCTGCTGGACACAATACTGATTCAGTGTGAGTGCTGCAGGACACAGTATTGCTGCAGTGTGGGTTTTGCAGGATATAGTGTTGTGTTACAGTGTGAGTGCCGCTGGACACAGTATTGCTGCAGTGTGGGTTTTGCAGGATATAGTGTTGTGTTACAGTGTGAGTGCCGCTGGACACAGTATTGCTGCAGTGTGGGTGCTGCAGGACACAGTATTGCTGCAGTGTGGGTGCTGCAGGACACAGTATTGCTGCAGTGTGGGTGCTGCAGGACACAGTATTGCTGCAGTGTGGGTGCTGCAGGACACAGTATTGCTGCAGTGTGGGTGCTGCAGGACACAGTATTTTGTTACAGTGTGAGTGCTGTTGGATGCAGTAATAATCTGTTGCTTATATTAACCTCTTCAGGTCCCTATACTTCGAACGATGGATGGGTAGATCGACCAAGAGGCAGATCACTATCTGATCGGAGAGAGATCTGTTGCCTGCCTATACACTGCCAGCCAATTCCCAATCAGTTTCATGCTGAAATAGATTCAGAATTGGCCTTGTGACGCTGCATTTGCACCGCTGGCCTGATGCTGTGCCCCTGTGCATTATACTTTACCTGTCTGCGTCGCTGCTGGCTCCATCCTCCAATCATACACATGCCTTATGTGGTTGTTAGCGTATACATGGGTGCATGTGTGATGTCACACACGTGCCCACGTTACTTTTGGAGCCACGTAGGAGGTGTGGCCTGCAGCCAGCGGCGTACATGGACAGGTAAAGTATAGGGCCCCGAGGGGGGGTGTTGCAGTATCGGGGGGTTCATAGCTCGTCCCGATATCACTAGCCGTTACCACAGCGCACCTGATCGACCACGACTGCACGACATCTTGCAGCATGTCCGATCAACGTGCTTGGCCTGAAATTGGTCGTATCGTCGATTAGGCATGCACTTGGCTGCACCGGTTTTCATCAGATTTGATAATAATTGTCGAATCGGATGGTCAATCGGTCAACAAGTCGCTAGATGTATGGGTGCCTTTAGCATTTGTGCATTCACATTTAATATTTTCTTTTAACCTGCATTTCATACATCAGGACCTTAGTTGCCTAAAGGTAGAATCCCTGCCTTGCTGAAAAAAATCAAACTTGCTTCTTCATGTATTAAAGAAAAAGAGACCTGAACTAAAGAACAGAGTAGGGGACAGATAGCAGAGAGTAGCAGTAAATGGATCATACTCAAAATGGGACTCAGTTAGAAGTGGGTTCTCCAAAAGGGTCCGTTCTGGTGCTAGTTCTCTTTAAAGTCTACCCGAAGGCGATATGTGACATGATGGTAAACAGTACAAAACATATTTATAACCAGGCTGTTTTACTTGTTTTATTTTGCTGCCTGAAAGAGTTAATTTCTAGGCATGGAAGTGACAGCTTCTGTCTTGTCTGTACCTTGTTGGGAATATAGTAAACATCATTGTTAAGTAAATTACAGCCATAAAAGTTTTCAGAATCATTTAATTCACCATGTACTAACGTGAGATTGTACCCGGAATTGGTTTTGGCTCTCAGGCCTGGTGCACACCAGAGGAGTTTTTCTGAGCGTTTTGAGTTTTTAAATCTGCTGCTAATGTTATCCTATGTGTCTGTGCACACTGGAGCAATGAGGTTTTGTAAAAAAACCCATAGCATTACATTGGGAAGAGCTTTTAGAGGTTTCAAAAGCTCTTCCCAATGTAATGCTATGGTTTTTTTTACAAAACCTAATTGCTCCAGTGTGCACAGACACATAGGATAACATTAGCAGCAGATATAAAAACTCAAAACGCTCAGAAAAACTCCTCTGGTGTGCACCAGGCCATACAGTTTCTGGAAGGAAGGGGGATAATGTCCGAAAACCAAGAGCTGAGGCTGCCATACTACGGCGCCACCAGTCGCACTTGGCAGAATACAACTTTCCTGGCAGAATACAAGCAGGGATAGATAAAATACATGAACTTTTGACCTTTTTCTAACTCTGGGACACTTAATAGGCTGCCACGAATTAGAGTAAAGTAAGATATTGAGGGCATATTCGCAGTGGGACGCTGCGTTGTAATGTGACGTTAAAGTCGCAACGCAGCATTCCAATGCAACGTAAAAAAGGTGGTAACACACATTAACGCTGCGTTACCGTGGCATACAGTAGATACAGTGGAGCATACAGGTAATGAAAAGTATGCCTCTCTGTATCTGTTTAACATCTGCGTTTAGAGGTAACGCACTGCCAGCAGTGAGTTACCATAACGCAACATTTACAACGTGACATTAACGCCGCACTGTGAATGTGGCATAGACTTAACATTACAGTGCGTTATAATGACTTTATAACGCAGGACAATAACATCCCACTGTGAATGCGACCTCAACCTACTTTGTAAATGTTTAAAAATAAAAAGAAACCCTGGGATACTTTAAAAAAAAAGGTAATTTTTAGGAGTAGGAGGATAAATATAATTGTGTATCTCCTCAGTTTATTTTCACCATGGGGGTCACTTTGATTACGTGCTAGTGACCTGCTGAATGGGATTTGTCTTCATAGATGATGCACAATTATTTCACATTATCAGCACGATAGTGACATACTACAACATAGCTATATGGGATGGCATATGGCAGATGAAATGTAATGGCCGTAAATGTAACATTGTGCATCTTGGATGAGCCAGTGGCAAACCAGAATATAAATAGGATATAGCTGGGAAAATCAGACTTGAAGGATTTTGGTATACTGGTCAACAGTAAGTTTAAGTGGATCCATGATAAACGTTTACACATTTCATAATTGTGCCCCTTACATTTATTCTATAGAGCATTCCTCAAGCCAAATGCTTTTTTTTTTTGTTTGTTTTAATGGCCCAATTCCCTATAAACTAAACAAGTCGCACCCACAGCTCCTCCAGCGCTGAGGGCTCGTTTCCACTAGTACGGTGCCGAATCGCCTGCATTTCACCGCGGACAAAATGGCATGTGAGTGTGATTCCGCATGCGTTTTTGCTGCGATTTCGCATAGGTAAGGGTATATGCAAATTTAACCATGTCACTGCCTGTGTAAATTAACATTAATAGATTTTCTGCACACTTTGCATTCAATTCAGATGCAAATCATATGCAAATCTGCTACTTATCATGCAAACAGGAAACTCAGGAGGAGGGGCTGGGAGCAGCTAACCTGACAGTTACAAAGTTAAGGAAAGGTGGGGGGAAAGGCTGCGCATCCCTAAACACATGTTGCAATTGAATGGTTAATTGCACAGGCATACTGTTCTACCAAATGTAAGTTACACATTTTTTTTTGCTTAGCTGCTCCCAAGGTTTTAAATTTAGGTTAGGTCACTTGCCCGGAGGTCTGCCTCACCGTGGCGCAAGTGTCTAGTATAATATACTTTGCATGCAAACCATATTGGAAGCTAAAGTTCCTCCTAGTTTAGTAAATGTTAGCACTTGTCTTGGATGCAGGGCATGCATTTTTCAGTCTGGCAGAGGCGGTGTATGCCTGTGCGATTAACCATTCAATTGCAACATGTGTTTAGGGATGCGCAGCCTTTCCCCCCACCTTTCCTTAAATTAACATTAATACCTATGCGAAATTGCATACGATTTCACGTCAAAAACCGCATGCTCAACCCGCATGCGATTTCCCTATTAAAATACATTAGCGACGATTCGTGTGCATTCCTCTCGCGCACGAAATCTGATTTCAGCCGCACACAAAAAACGTTCCCGCAGACGCACAAGTGGAAACAGCCCCATCCACTTGCATTGCCTGTGCGAATCCGCATGCGGACTCGCTATAGTGGAAACGGGCCCTTAGGCAATCTGAGTCCCATGTAGCAAGTGCTCATGGGAGCTCAGTCTGGGGAGGAGGAGGTATTACCAGAGAGGAGCTGCTGAGATTTCAGAGGCAAGGGGCAGAGAGGGGAGGAGGAGAGGGGAGTGGAGTGTTCTCCGGTTAAGGGTGGAGATACAGAGCATCTTGGCTGTGTTATGATGACAAGCACAATAAGGGAAATTTTAAAATACATACATGTAAAATGCACTATAAATTACCTTTTTCCTATGTTGTCACAGCATGTAGTAAACAGTTGACAGATCTTACAGATTTTGGACTAGTCAGTCTTCTCATGGGGGAGTCTCAGTATGTTTCCTTTATTCTATACAAAAGCACATCTTGGAAAGGATCTATACAAAAATGTCAGTCAGCTTCTTTACTGGTTTGCACATTATTCTGCCAGTTGGACTGAGCAACTGCAGCTCAGTAAGTGCTTTTGCAAATAAATAATTGAGAATCCCCTAAGGAGATGGACTAGTCTAAAATCTGACAGATCTGTCAGATTTCTGCTACCTATTGTAAGTGACATTGACATAAGAAAAAGAGATATGTATATTGCATTTTAGTCTTGGAGAAAGGTTCATTTACATGTGTGTATTATAATATTTTGCGATAGTTGTCTTTTAAAGAGACTCAGAAATCAATTAAACTAAAGCTCTGATACTTACCCGGGGCTTCCTCCCGCCCCATAACACGTCTGAGTCCCATGCCGTCCTCCTGCAGTCTGACGTCCAGCCGCGGTGAGCCCCGGTGACAGGCTCAGTCGATGCCAGTTAGGATCTATTGCGCTGAACGGCAGACCGCAGGAGGACGGCATGGGACTTAGACGTGTTTATGGGGCGGGAGTAAACTCCAGGTAAGTATCAGCTCTAGTTTAATTGATCTCTGAGTCTCTTTAAAAAGAATCTGTATTGTTAAAATCGCACAAAAGTAAACATACCAGTGCATTAGGGGACATCTCCTATTACCCTCTGTCACAATTTCGCCGCTCCCCGCCGCATTAAAAGTGGTTAAAAACTGTTTTAAAAAGTTTGTTTATAAACAAACAAAATGGCCACCAAAACAGGAAGTAGGTTGATGTACAGCATGTCCACACATAGAAAATACATCCATACACAAGCAGGCTGTATACACCCTTCCTTTTGTATCTCAAGAGATCATTGTGTGTTTCATTCCCCCTTCTGCTCTCATGCACTGAAGTTTCAGGCTGCTCTTTTCTTCTTGCAAACAGCTTTGCCCTTGTCTGTAATCCTCAGTATGTGAAAGCCCAGCCAGCTCAGAGGACGATTTATCCAGCTTGTAAAAGATAAGAGAAAAGAGAGAATCTGCCATAATCTAAATAACACACAGGCAGTGTGCAGAGAGGGGCCTGGAGGGGGGAGATTCATCACAGAACCACAACACTGAAGAACTTGGCAGCCTTCCAGACACAGGCTGACAAGTCTGACAAGAGAGAGATAAGTTGATTTATTACAGAGACTGTGATAGCACAAAGTGCTGCAGTAAGCCAGAACACATTAGAATAGCTTTTGGAACTTGTAGGATGATAAAAAACAAGATGCAATTTTTGTTACGGAGTCTCTTTAAAGTGAATGGGAACCACTTTTTTTAAAAAAATGAAGCAAATAATTACCTAAGGAGAGGGAAGGCTCTGGGTCGGATAGAGACTTTTGTCTCCTCTCTCGGTGCTCTCTATCCTGTGCTGGCTCCCCCCCCTCCCCGTTTCAATCACCCACCGAAAGGGTATTTGGAAGTCTTCAGGAGTCGTGTCCTCCTGAAGATGTGCGGCTCCATACTGCACAGCGTGAGTGTGCAAGAGAGCATGCTTGCGCAGGCACAGTACAGAGCCGCCCTTCTTCAGGAGCACTTGGGCTCCCTGAAGACTTCTGAAGCCTCCTTTGGCCGGGTAAAGCAGTATTTGACTAATTTAGTCAAATACTGCTACCGGGCGAGCCAGCACTGGAACGAGGGGACCAGGAGAGGAGCGGGAAGGCTCTGTAGGACCCAGAGCCTTTCCTCTCCTTGGGTAAGTATCTGTCTCATTTTTTTTAAATGCGGTTCCTATTCACCTTAAGCAGAGCTATTCAAAGCCAAACAGCATCTGCTAAAGCAAATAAAATAATGGGATGTATAAAACAGGAAGTAAATGCATGATATGTTAGTATACTACTGCCTTTGTATGCGTGACTTTTTTGTCCACATCTAGAGTATAGTACAGTATACCAGTTTGGCCAGCAAACTATTGGAACGACACTGAAGTTTTAGAATGGGTACAAAAACAGATGTGTTAATCTGGGGGATGGAAGGTCATGCTTACAAAGAAAGGTTAAACAAGTTAGGCTTATTTCGCTTGATAAAGAGGTGACTTAGAAGTTACCTAATTAATGTTTCAATACATCCAAGGGAATTAAAAAAAAAAAAAGCTTCTCATATTTTGCTTCATAGAGTATTGCTGCAGTCAGCAATACATATACAGTGTTCTCCCCAGAATTTTTTTCCAGCCGGGTGGCATGAAATAGTAGCCGGGTGGCATGAAAAAGTAGCCGGGTGGGGCAAGTTGAAAATGCAGGGCAACTGTGCTTACAGCATAGGAGGAGGTGAAAAGGTGAAGAGGTGAGCCGATGACAGCCGGGTGGTCACCAAATCTAGCCGGGTGGAGCACCCGGCTAAAAGAGCCTGGGGAGAACACTGCATATATAGGTGGCACATCATTCAAACAAACATAAGATCTGGACGGCGTGTCACTGGGAAAACCTTGTCTGCTCTGAATAATCGTATTTGTAACTGCACCTCTATGACAGCAGACTAAGCATATGGCACAATGACTACACAGTGAAACCTCACTGACATATGATGCGGTTTTACAAGAAGTTGAACTTGAGATGATTCAAGTAAATTCTTATAAGGACACTGGAAAGGTGATTTGGGAATCCAGTTTTTACAATGGCACTGAGGAATGATTAACAGCTCTGCATGAGAGCAGTGCTTCAAATTCCAAACCACGCTACAGAAAACACCTGTTAAGTCACATAAGACGTTCTCTAGTGTGGAAAAATAAATGCAGTGACTTGGTAAACCTGGTTCACATTGCTTGGTCATGTTCTAAACTTGTGTCATTCCGGTCCCCGTAGATCTCTCCATATCATTCACAGCAAAATTTTCTCTTTTAATATTATTAATGTATAAAGCACCATCCTATTCCATAGCGCTGTACAGAGTAAGGACAATCGTGGGTTACATACAATTGTATACACAACATATTGACATTGGTTCATAATACAAAACTGGAAGACCTAGTAATTACCAGGCTGTGGAGTCGGTATAAAAATCATCAGACTCTGACTCCTCAGTTTATGAATCCACTGACTGACACGGGTACCCAAAAATAGCTCTGACTTCTCAACTTCGACTCCACAGCCCTATCAGGCCTATGGAATTGGTGCAAAAATCATCCAACTCCGACTCCTCAGTTTATGAAAGCACGAGGTGGGTGTAACATACAATATGTACACCTAGGCAGTGTGTTTTTAGGTTATGTTTAGTAAGGAACACATCTTGGCTGTAGGTGGAAGGAAAATGGCTTAAAACTGAACTGTAACCAGTGATTGAACTTAATGCTAATCAGTAGCTGATATCCCCTTTTCCAATGAGAAATCTTTACCTTTTCTCAAACTGTTCATCAGGGGGCTCTGTATGGCTGATATTGTGGTGAAACCTCTCCCACAGTGTGATGTCAGCACCTAGGTACTGTCATCACACTGTAGGAGCCTTGTTGCATTGTGGGAAATAACAGCTGTTTCCAACTGCCAAAAAAGCACCATCCCCTTCCACACACATCACCTGCCAACAGTGAAGATGTCGCCGTGTGATACATTTCAGAATGTAAATCAGGGAGAGGAAAGATTTTACAATAGACAAACACCGACTAAATCATTTATACATAATTATTGTAAAAATTAAAGGTACACTATCAAAGTAATGAGGATTTTGTCCACAACATGAATGAACGTGGTAATGACAGTAAGAGTGGACAGAGCATACGTTACAGCTGTGCGGTTTTTTTTTTCTTTTTATGTACCTCATAGTCCGCATCCCCTTGCACTGACGGCAACGGATTGAGGACTAGGCCATTATGAGGAGCAAGAGACAACCGTTCTCGCTGCTATTCTGCTCGGCTAATAGTTTGACGGAGGAGCGAGAGTGTCCCTCCCTCCTCTCGATCCTGATAGCCACTTCCACTTGTGTCCTAATAGCCGCATGTCATTTTCCTTTAAAGAGAATCTGTACTCTAATATTCTTACACTAAAAAGCATACCATTCTATTCATTATTTTCTCCTGTGCCCCTCTGTGCTGTTTCTGCCACTCTCTGCTGCAATCCTGGCTTGTAATTAACAGTTTTAGGCAGTGTTTACAAACAAACTAACCAGCTTGTAATAGGCTCAGCTAAGCATAGTGTGTGAGTCATTCAGAGTGTGCAGGGGGCCTGCAGAGGGTGTGTATCGCTTCTACCAATCACAAGCAGCCCTGCACATTCCACACAATCAAGCCTTAGCCCGACAGAGGAAAGATACATTGATTTATTACAGAGACAGTGCAATTAGGAAAGACTGCAGTAAACCAGAGCAGATTAGAACAGCCATAGGAACTTATAGGATAGAAGAACTAAGGCTGAAAAATTTGTTACAGAGTCTCTTTAAGGCCTGGGAAAGTAAGTTTAAGTAAATTACTGACCATCTTAATGAAAGTCAGTTCACAACGATTAGAGCATTCTGGTATTTTAGCTCCAACCTGGAGCTGTCAGTAAGTATAGCTTGGCTCACACCTTCAATTTTGTTTGGCCAATTTATAGCTTCCATGTAGTATGAGAGTCAATAGATTTTGAACACTATGAACTGGTTATGTAGTTGAGCTCTCATACTACATGGAAGTAGTAAAATTGGACAATCAAAATTGAAGGTGTGTATCAGGCTTTACAATCAGCCATGTGGTAAAATGGCCCTGCAAATGAGTGAGCCAATAGGAGTTACCCCCATCCTACTCCTCACTCCTTTGGTGCCGATGTACTGCCATGCGGGACTTCAGAAAATAATGAATGCATAACCAGGGCACATTCATAGAGACTTCCCTGTATCCCAGGGGTCTCAAACTCAATTTACCTGGGGGCCGCAGGAGGCAAAGTCAGGATGAGGCTGGGCCGCATAAGGAATGTCACAATCGCTGTGCATCGCCGCCTCTGCCCGCCCCTCTCACTCTTCCTTCACAGAGAGGGGCGGGGAGAGGAGGCGATTGACGTCAGGAGGGGCAGAGCTGAAGCTGAAAGCTCTGCCCCTTCCAGGAAATTGCAGCGGATTGCCCCCCGGGCGATTTGGGGGCTCTGCAGCCTTCGTTTAGCGGCGGGGATGCGGCGGATTACTTGGGAGCACTGAAGCAAACTATAAGGAAGCTTTTGCCAGCGAGGGCCACAAAATATTGTATCGAGGGCCGCAAATGGCCCTCGGGCCGCGAGTTTGAGACCCCTGCTGTATCCCTTTAGACTTGCACATATATAGACTGATATACAGAGAGGGCCATTTAGTGGCATGCGTGCATATCTAAAGGGGTGTCTATTACTGTTGTATGCTGTCACAAGCTGCTCTTGCAAAGGTTCATGTTTTAGGCAGACTATCTAGAGAATCAGCACAACTCTGGCCAGAAATGGGAGATTACCACCATAGCAGAACACGGCTTACTGTATTTTTCGGCATACAAGATGTACTTATTCTTCCTTAAAACATTAAGGGGGGGGGGGGGGGGGGGTTGTTAGGGAAGTGTGTGCGTCTAACTATCCAGTAAAAGTGCAGAGTGTGCAGGGACGCATCATGCTGCTGTGCTCCTCTCCCGCTCGCTCCGGTCCTGCTGCTGTATGTATGCACGCTTCTCTTCTCCTCTTGCAGTTGGCGATATGCTCTGCAGCTGCCTGATGCTATACACACTCGCACCAGTCCTCCGTACTTACTGTGCTGTACTGCCTAATTAGTGGTTCCCTCTTACTTGGTGAGCTTAGTGGCGCACATGTATACTGTAGTGTTGGGGTAGCAGCTGTTAGTGTAGTTTTGCTGATGGGGCAGCAGGCGTTAGTGTAGTGGAGTGTAGCTTAGCTGGTGGGGTCAGAGGGGATAGTGTAGTGCAGTGTAACTGGTGAGGGTAGCAGGGGTTAGTGTAGTGAAGTGTAGCTTAGCTGGGGTGGGGTCAGAAGGGGATAGTGTAGTGCATACACATAATGTCACATTAATATGAGCTTGCTTTTATGTACTATATTTCTCAGCATATAATACACACTTTTTCTCCCCAAAAAATGGGCAGAAAAAAGTCACTGCGTCTCATATGTCAAATATGCCAACTTACGAACACCTGTGGCAATGTTGGGGACTACCCCCTGTATTGTCCCCCTGTGTCCTCCTCTGGTCCTCCCATGTCTCCTCCACTCCCCGTGCATAAATATAAAGAGTGGCAACGAAGCTCTCCTAATCCACGGCTCCTGCGGCAATTAGAAACCTCTCCTGTCATTCACTGTTCTCCTAGTACTAATAGACACAATAAAATTGGTATTGTTCCACCCCTGAATATAGCAGATCAATTTCGAACAAACAATAGGGTTATTTTTGAGGGGGGGGGAACAAAAAGTTCTCTTATTTATTCTTGATTCAAAAGTTTTCAAATTGCGGACATGTTGTATGGATACAAATTCAGAGTTCCAGTTCACACACAAGACTGCCTGACATGTGTTTCACGGCCAAAAGCCACTTCCTCAGATGCACATCTTATACAAACATCCAGTAAACCAGAGTAAAATGTCACCGCAATCTTGAGTTCATGAGAAAAAAAGCTCTCAGCGAAGTTTCCATGTGTTTCCATGGGGGAGGGGGGGGGGGGGGGGGGGGTTTAGAAGCTACAAAATGCTTCTGGACCATGGATGCACCAGGTTTAGTATATATATATTTTTCCCCTGGTTTTTTACCCTCTAAATCTAGGTGCGTCTTATAGTCTGGAGCATCTTCTATGCCGAAAAAATATGGTAATTGGAATTGCATGCATGTCTTTTTCTGATCAGTAGTGCTGAAGCTGGAATTGTATGATCTGGGAGTGCATGTGAAGGGCCTGGCATTGGGCTGCAGTCTCATACACAGAACCATTAGGGCCAGCTTACAGGATGTTGAACCTGGCGTTAAACAATGGCCGCAGCGCTTGTTGCTCAAGCACTGTCAGTTCAAATGAATGAACAGCTCTTTTTAAAGGAGAACTGTAGTGAAAGGTATATGGAGGCTACCATATTGATTTCCTTTTAAGCAATACCAGTTACCTGGCTATCCTGCAGATCCTCTGCCTCCAATACTTTTAGCCCTAGACCCTGAACAAGCATGCAGCAGATCTGGTGTTTGACATTTTTGTAAGATCTGACAAGATTAGCTGCATGCTTGTTTCTGGTGTGATTCACACTACTGCAGCCAAATAGATCAGCAGGGCTGCCAGGCAACTGGTATAGCTTAAAAGGAAATCAATATGGCAGCCTCCATATACCTCTCACTACAGTTTTCCTTTAAGCCTCATCTACACGAGTAGATGAGGCTCCGATCCGGCGGCTCGATTAGCCGCCGGATTGCCTCTTCCGCGCGTCCGCGCCAGATTCGATTCCCCGCTCGTCCCCGCCGGCGCCGCTTATCTTCCGCTCGATTCCCTGCCATTGTCCCCTCGCAGGGAGCGAGCAGGGAATCGGCGGTGGGGAGATCCGTCCTGTTGGATCTTATCAATCGGCTCGATTGATAAGGAACATCGCCGCCGCATCTACGCATGTAGATGCGGCTTTAAATCCTCTGTACTATTGTTTACTGACTGCGTGAAATTTACATGTAGCTTCCAGGATCACCTGAATGTAGCCACACACGATACAATAAAATGATCTGATTTTGCTGCAATTCGATAAAGATCGGATTTCCCAAAAATTTTAAAGCTTTTTTTTTTTTTTTTTTTTTTTTTTTAATTTATTTTTTCTATTCAAGCAAGAAATGTTTTTTTTTTTTGTTTTTTTTATTTGATAAAACTCTTACGGGGATGGTGGATTTTTCTGATAAATTTTTATGAAAATTAAATGGTGTGTGGTAGAATATATATATATATATATATATATATATATATATATATATATATATATATATATATATATATATATATATATATATATATATATACATACATACTAGCTGGTCGCCCGGCATTGCCCGGGTATGTAATTGGCTTTGGCTAGTGTTAGCTCTGTCCACTTTTTCTAATCCTAACACACAATTACTCAATGATGACCTAGTTTGTGAGCTTTGCGGTCTTTGGCATCAATAATTGGCTGTGGCTCCACTCCTTTGAAAATCAATAGGTGAATTTTGATTAGCTTTTGTAGGCTCCACCTACTTTTCTGAATATTAATCCCAGTCACCCACTGTGCAAAGTTTAAGAACCCTGCCATTGACAGACAGTGTAAGAATGGCTGCAGTTTACATTCTGGCAGTTAAATTTGTATTTTTCTCCACCCACTGATGTCCTGATGTTTCCCGGGTATGTATTTGGCTGCTGTTGGATGTGGCCACTTTTTCTAACCCTAACACACAATTGTCAATAGTCAGTGACCAAGTTTGTGAAATTTGTGGTCTTTGGCATGAATAATTTTCATTGAAATGAAACACATCTGATTCGCTGTTTGTGGCCCCACCCCTTTTCTAAATATTTAACCCCAGTCACCCAATGATCAACTGTACCAGGTTTGAGGCTTGTGCCATTAACAGTGCAAAAATGGCAGCAATTAAATATTTGCCTTGAAAATCAATAGGTGAATTGTGATTGGTTTTTGTAGGCTCCACCCACTTTTCTGAATATTAATCCCAGTCACCCACTGTGCAAAGTTTTAGAACCCTACAATTAATAGTGTAAGTATGGCAGCAGTTTACATTTTCCCAGTGAAATTTGTGTTTGTCTCCGCCCACTGAAGACTCGGCATTGCCCAGGTATGTATTTGGCTGGTGCTGGCTCCGCCCACTTTTTCTAACCCTAACACAAAATTACTTAATGACCAAGTTTGTGAGCTTTGTGGTCTTTGGCATCAATAATTTGCATTGAAATAAAATAAATCTGATTGGCTGTGGCTCCACCCCTTTTCTGAATTTGAACCCCAATCACCCAATGGCCAACTGTACCAGGTACAGGTGATTAACAGTGCAAGAGGCTTGTGCCATTAACAGTGCAAGAATGGCATCAATTAAATATTCCCCTTAAAGATTAATAGGTGGATTTTGATTGGCTTTTGTAGGCTCCACCCACTTTTCTGAATATTAATCTCAGTCACCCAGTGACCAACTGTGCAAAGTTTGAGAACCCTACCATTAATAGTGTAAGAATTGCTGCAGTTTAAATTTTCTCAGTGAAATTTGTATTTGTCTCCACCTACTGATGACCCAGCATTGCCCGATTATGTATTTGGCTGGTGTTGGCTGCGCCCACTTTTCCTAACCCTAACACACAATTACTCAATTACTCAATGACCAAGTTTGTGAGCTTTGCGGTCTTTGGCATCAATAACCTGCATTAAAATGAAACAAATCAGATTGGCTGTTTGGGGCTCCACCCCCTTATATAAATTTAAACCCCAATCACACAATGATCAACTGTACCAGGTTTGAGGCTTGTGCCATTAACAGTGCAAGAATGGCAGCAACGAAATATTCCCCTGAAAAATAAATAGGTAATTTTTGATTGTTTTTTGTAGGCTCCACCCACTTTTCTGAATATTAACCCCAGTCACCTAGTAACCAACTGTGCACAGTTTGAGAACCCTACCATTAACAGTGTAAGAATGGTTGCTGTTTACATTTTCCCAGTAAAATTTGTATTTGTCTCCGCCCACTTATGACCCTGCGTTGCCCGCTTATGTATTTGGCTGGTGTTGGCTGTGCCCACTTTCCTAACCCTAACACACAATTAATCAATTACTCAATTACCAAGTTTGTGAGCTTTGCGGTGTTTGGCAACAACAATTTGCATTGGAATGAAACAAATCTGATTGGCTATTTGTGGCTCCACCCCCTTTCTGAAATTGAACCCCAGTCAACCAATGATCAACTATACCAGGTTTGAGGCTTGTGCCATTAACAGTGCAAGAATGGCAGAAATGTAAATATTCCCCTTGAAAATCATTAGGTGAATTGTGATTGGCTTTTATAGGCTCCAACCACTTTTCTGAATAATAACCCTAGTCACCCAACGACCAACTGTGCAAAGTTTGAGAACCTTACCATTAACAGTGTAAGAAAAACAAAAGTTTGCTTTCTTAAAACAGAAAGAATTTGCAATAATTCAGGTTGGAGTGAGCTTGAAATGTCTCCCAGTGCATCACTGCTGAAAATATGCAAAATAATCATTGTTACCCTTAGAAGCTAAACACACCTCCAGAACCGCTGGAATGCAATGATGTGTCAGCTTGTTAAATTGTACAGAGCCATAATAATCCAACATGCATACAGACTGTTTAGTATTGTTTGATCCTTACCAGTGCATGGCATAGATGAATTTGGCTCTATGCAGTAGGGCTTGTAACACCGAGAGGTACAGACTACCCAGCAAGCTGATGGTGACCCAGAACTCATTGGAGTGTGTAAGGGACTACAATGGTCCTAAAAGCCCCCTTACTAAGATGTTAAGAAAAAACAAAAGTTTTCTTTCTTAAAACAGAATTTGCGATAATTCAGGTTGGAGTGAGCTTGAGATGTCTCCCAGTGCATCACTGCTGAATATATGCAAATTAACCATTCTACCCTTAGAAGCTAAACACACCTCCAGTGTAACAGTGTATGGCTGCAGTTTACATTTTCCAGTGAAATTTGTATTTGTCTCTTTTTGGTTATGGGAATAAAAAGTATCCTATACTTTATTCCAGGTAATGTACTATGTGTGTGCCAAATTTCATTCAAATCCGTTCAGCCGTTTTTGCGTGATCGAGTAACAAACATCCAAACATCCAAACATCCAAATATCCAAACATCCAAACATCCAAACATCCGAACTTTCCCATTTATTATATTAGTAGGATAACCCAGTGCAGTGACATAGAGTTGTCTAAAAACTTGAAGTGCGATGTCAGGGAATGAAAACGCAGACAATTGCATAAAGGCTGACTTTTTTTTACATCTATAACATTTTCCGTGCATGGTCCTATCTGATAGGTTGTGATATGCATGTGTATTGCTGCACAGGAAAAAATAGCCATAATGCTTAAAAAAAAGGATGAGTATGTAGATCTAGCTAACTTTCTACTTCTGAGTGTTGGGTGTTGGGTCATCTGTTTCATACAGACACTTTCTGACCAGTCTTATTGCTTGCTGTGTTGTGATAGCTTCAGAGATTTCAACCCATTTCTGACCACACAAGGATTCTTCCTGCTGTTTACTAAAGGCTTCTCCTTTTGTTGTTATTGTGTTGCCTGGAAACCTAAAGATCAGCAGCCAGCTGCATGCATGAGCTTCTGCACAGCCTAGCAACGTCTTCTCAACCATCCTCTGCTGGGATACAAATGTTTAGTCTACTGTTGCACCATTAGCATACTTCCAAAACGTGTCTTTATTAGCAATCTTCCTCACTTGCAGCTCTCAAAATAATCTATTAAATAGTGGTATATCTTTACGGAAATCATCCTACTAACACTGAATCGTGTTTTCATTATGCATGTTCTAACATTTCCTTCATTAACTAAAAACTGAATCCTTAGCCTCCTGAGCGTTACGCCGCTCAGAATGTTTTGCTTGTTTGTGTCCCCAGGGTTAATTAATGTTTTCAAATGGCTGCAAAACCTTTAGATAGGGTAGGATCGCAGATGGCGTCATGACGTCATGTGCAAACCCGATCCTCCCCATAGAGAGACCGGAGCTGTGCGGGGAGGCTGCGCCGATCGCTGGAGCCAGCCTGGGTAATGTATAAACGGGGGGTATCGCAGACTATCAGGGGGTGCCGCATACCTGTACTAGTAGCTAGCTTAGTGCTAGCTTAAGGATTTGCAGACATTTGATCACATTAATTAAGCAAGGGGGACTCCTGAGGCCAGCGAACGGTATGCCCTACCCAGTGTCGGGCATACCACTAAGGAGGTTAATGAGGGCTGGTTCACACTTGTAGTAAAAACGTATCCGTGGCTCCGTTTTTAAGCCCGGTTCTAAACCGGAGCCACGGATACCAATGTCAAAAATAGCAGCTACCTTCACCTAAAAAAAAAAAAAAAAAAATCAGTCTGCGTTCAGGGGGATCTGTTTTGAAAACCTGAACGGACAGTCCGGATTTGCTGCATTTTCACGGACCCTGGATACACGGAGGGGTAGTGAAAAGCAATGACAAGACGGATCCCTCTCTACACAGGCAAAATTTGACACAGAAACGGATCAGTTTTCTGTGTCCCAGGGGAGGGGGGCAGCCATGCTGGAGGAGGGGGGGGGGGGGGGGTAGAAGGCAGGAAGGGGGGCAGTGGTGGGGAGGGTGGTTGCTCCCCCTCCAGCTAGTTTCAGCATAAAATCTTTGCTGTATTAAACTGTATAGCCAAACGGGGAACTTCCTTGTCTCTCACCGTTCACCGTCACTTCCTGCGGTGCGCCCTCTGTTGTTTATTGGACGGCAATGGCGTTATTAAAGGACCACTATCGCGAAAAAAGTAGGCAGTTAAAATCTGACAGAACCGACGGGTTCATTTCCTGAACAGCAGTTGCAAAGTCTGACAAAATAGTGTGCAAGTGAGTAGGGAGGCTGGCTGGTATCTTACTATTTTGGCAGTTAAACTGCTCGTCAGGAAATGCTGTTAAATAACAAAGAAATCCCTGAGAATCCCCCATGAGGAGATGGCTTGGCCCAAAACCTGTTGGTTTTGTCAGATTTTAACTGCCTTTTTTTTGTGATAGTGGTCCTTTAACCCCTTCCCGATCACCTAATGACGATAGGCGTTGGGAAGGTGGAAGCCCGAGGACCGCCTAGTGTCGAGCAGCGTGCGGAGATTGGGGGGAAAGCTCCGTAAACAACCTGCTAGCCGCGATTGCGGCTGGCAGGTTGAAAAAAACAAACCGCTGTAATCACTTGTACAGCGCTGTGGTCTACTGCATCGCTGTACGGGGGACAGCTCTGTCACTGAGCTGTCACTGAGCTGTCCCCAGGGGAGGCAGACAAAGTAATACCTCTCGTAAGCTGATGCCTATGAGAGGGATCACGCTGATTGGATCGAGTAAGTGAGGCAGGGAGGGAGGGGGAAGATAAAAATTCAGCTTAAGATGAAAAGCTGGCAGAAAGCTTCAGCTAAAATTATA